>NW_012141636.1:4488889-4495451 GCF_000956105.1 Propithecus coquereli
CTGCCTCAGCCTCCCGAGTAGCTGGGACTACAGGCATGCGCCACCATGCCCGGCTAATTTTTTCTATATATTTTTAATTGTCCCATTAATTTCTTTCTATTTTTAGTAGAGACGGGGTCTTGCTGTTGCTCAGGCTGGTTTCGAACTCCTGAACTCAAACAATCCGCCTGCCTCGGCCTCCCAGAGTGCTAGGATTACAGGCGTGAGCTACCGTGCTCGGCCACAAAAGGATTTTTAATTTACAAAATGTTTCATTCTTTAGAAGTTACTTCTCCCCCATGAATTAAAATTTTTCAGTTAGTTTTGGTTATGTAGGATATATGAGTGGATGATTTTTAAAGATTTGTTTATTATTGAAGTTAATCCTCTGAGGGATTTAGTTTTCCTGTTAAGGAATCTCTCTGTTACCTACAATAAAGTTCGTCTTTAAAGACAATTAAATTTTTCTCACGTAAGATTTCAATGATTAGCATTGTAATACTCATTTAGCATCTTATGTACATTTATTAAAATTATCTCCATTTTATTAGTAGGAAAACATAAAGATTTATAAGTTAAGATATATAAGTTTATGATTTTGTTGTGAAACATTGTGAAACTCAATAATTTGAATCACCTGGTTTATGGCCCAATATTTTTTACTCAGTGATATGCCATATTTTGATTTAAAGTTGGTGTAGGAATGAACAGAAAGTTGTTTTACAGAGCAAAAGAGGGGAAAAATAAAGGCTAGTAAAACAATGTTTAAAGATGATATACTAGCAAATGTATTTATTATTGTGTGGTTCATTTTATGGATATTTTGATTTCAAGATTTATAATTAAGTGGGTCTTATCCAAAATAATGGTTTGACCAAATGCTTATGATTAGTTAAGAATGTTTTATCCTATTGGGTTCTCAAACTTTTTCTGACTTAGATTTTAAATGTTTAGAAATGTCAGTGCTTGGTTTGTGTCTTACAGGGAGATATGTCAGACCAAGTAAGAGTTCATTAATAAAACTCTTACAGTTTATTTTCCACAGACTGTTAGCTTGAACTTTATGTGCCAGAGGTTACATAGCAGTACTTCACAGAAAGTCTCTGAGGTAAAGAGCAGTAAGTTAGAGGGGCCAGGCGGGGAAAGTATGTGTACGAAGTTGACCAGGTGGAATACCTGAGGCCAGATTCTTATTAATGTGTTCATGTGAGATGAAAATAGGGAATAGAAAAATAGTTACTGTCTGTCATAAAGTATTGTGTTGGGTTGGAACACTAACTGCCAAATCTAACAGATCCTGTTGAACTCAATGTAACCCTCCCATGGGCTTTGGGGATCTTGCAGATCTTGACCTTAACCAACATGGATCCTCAAACCCCACTCTCTTTGGGCCCTATCAGAATGTGGTTTGTTAATGATTGTATGTTAATATGAGCTGAAATATGCTATGTATGTATGTGTTGGTTGTACTGTGTGTGCATGTGGTTGCCATTTGATTTGCTTTGTGCTTATAGTACCGACTATTGAGAATCTTTTGATGGTATTTTACAACTTTAGATTTCAAAGATTGGAGCATTTTTCAATCAAACTGTAAAATTATAAAGGAAATATCTAGCCACCATCCTGTTTCAACAATTTCTTATTGTTTGTGGTAAAAATAAACAAAATCGGATTCTTTACCATTCATTTATCTAGCACAAAATGTTACTTATGCCTGGCTAGGGGATGTTTATTTGCCAATCTTTCAAAATTAAACCCTCTTAGTCTATATTATACTTTGAGAATCAGTTAATGTTGCCTTTATCTGTCTTTGTTTAGAAAGAATGTTTTGTGTTTATGCTATAGGATATTTTGCTAAATAAGGTTATTTATTCGGAATTCCCAGTTACAAATTCAGAGTTGAGCAATGACGGAGAGCTTCCTTCCAGACCGCTCCCTTTGTTGTGATGGTGAAATTCAGCAGACCACTGTTTGGTGTTCTGATGCTTGCTTCTTTAGAGTGTTATAGAGAGGGAGCCAGTGTAGTTTGTACAGTCATCTTTTTGTTCATGCTCTATCCCCTCAATCTCATACAGAGGCCTTTATGGAAAACAAAAATTTAAGTCTTGGAGTTTCACTAAGTTAATTGAATTGAGCTAATTTGGATTCAAATCTGAGAAAATAAGAAACTATAGCCTAGCATTCTGTATTTTATTTTGTTTTAATCACCTTCCTCTTGCCCTTATCCTGTCTTTTAATGTTTCCGCTGAGTTGTTAGAAAATTATAAAAGTAATATATGCTACTTGGCAAAGTTCCAAAGCATGTAGAAATGTGTAAAATAAAAAACAAATGTTCCCTCTTTTCACTCTTTTCCACTCTTGCCCTCTGAGTTAACCACTCACAGTTCGATGTGGTGTCCTCTCTGTTTTGTATTCATCCTCACATGTATGCATCTATCTATATAAGCATAGAAAAATAATATATTGTATCTATATTAGTAATAAAAATGGGATCGTACACATTCTTCATATTACCTTTTTCACATAAAATGAACTATGAACATCCTTCTAATTGTTACATATGCCAGTCCAACTCACTCTTTGTAACTGTTTTATAATTACTCTGTAGGATAGTTATGCCATAATTTATTTACTCATTCTCTTGTTGAACATCTGAGTTGTTTTCAGTACTTAATTTCTCTAATAATGCTAAAGTGAACATCCTTGTGCATATACTCTTAGGCACTTTTGTATATTCTTAAGTAGGATATGTTTCTGGAGGAACAATTGCCAGGTCAAAGGGTGTGTATACTTAAAAAAAAATTGATATGGCCCAATTGCCTTCCCAAGGCTTAGAATTAGTTTACACCCCAGAGTATATTAAGAGAATGTTATTTTCCTCACATCTTTGTCAACACTGGTACTTTAATTTTTAGTCTTCTTAATAGGTTGAAAAATGATACTATTTTTCCCCTTCTTTTTGATTTCAAACTGCTTCTTAGGTTTCCTGAACTATTCCTCTGATTTGTGACTTTGAGAACTTACAGAGAATGCAGGCTATAGTCAAAGATTCCACTGAAGAAATGAGAAACAGTAACAATGGTAAAGTTTCTTGGTGTTTTGGAAGACTTCTCTTTGTTCTTTCAGTATGTACTTTTTCTGTTCAAATGTGTGTTAGGCTTGTTATGTTCATGTTTAAACATCCAAAACACGTAACTTTTGCTAATATTCAGATTTTTATAATTTATACCACATTTGGGGTTAGAATATTAATGATTTAATGTTGAAAAATGATATATATAGCCCACTTTCAAAAATTATAAATTGATAAAATTTAATAGATTATTTTTCCATTTTATAACAATTTCTAGTCTTACTTCAAGTTTTTTTTTTTTTTTTTCAAAGCTAGGGAGGAAGCAAACTCTCCAGGGCAGGATCTGTATCTTCTTCTTCTGTTTTTGAGTCCACAGAATCTTCCATAGTCCTTAGTAAGGGTTTGATTTAGGTTGACTGATAGTCAAATATTGGACATTGGACATTGAATGTAGATCTGTCCTATAAATTCATAAAGAAAATGTATTTTTTTAAAAAGTTAAAAAAATTAAAATTTAAAGAATTCATGTTTTAATTAGTTATATTTGTTCCAAACATGGTTAACTCTCTTTCTTCCTGGGAAGAGAAATTATTAATTTTGTGAAATATTATGGTCAGTTTTGAGTCTTAATCACCTATAACTCTGGTGCTCTCCATCTTTGAAATATTTCTCTCCAATATTATTTTCTGATACGTCCTACAGTGTGCTTAGGGAATTCAAACTAATCTTATGAACATCCTATGAAAACTATATTAGAAATATAAATCTGCTACAGAAGCCCCTATAACATAAAATAAATTGTAATGTAAACACATACTTTATATTTAAAATTATACACACACATATTTTATGTGCTTTTTAGCTTAAGTTCTAGCTTTTAAATATACATTTCTCCCTAAGTATTCTATTCCATACTGGTCACTTTGCCTTGATTTTTCATTGTTTTCTGTTTTCCGTATATTCACTTTATATCAAAATTCCTAGAGAGCAGGGACTGTTTTTGTCATTCTTTGAATTATATTAAAAAAATTTGTCTTTTTCCCAATGCAGTATATTCTTTCCATGATTGCTTAAAGTAGAAAATTGTTTTTTAAATTCTATTATTGGATTGGTGTCATGATTTTTAAAAGCTTAACCAATCCCACACATAGGACTATTTCCTCTAATATATCAACTGTATTCATGACCTCCCTCACACTTCCTTTCTAGGAATTTCAGGCATTCTCAGACATTTCTTAATTATTACAAACATGTTAAGAGTTTGTACAGTGATGAGGATGGCAGACAGAACATCTTGTCATGGGCAGTGTCCCTCTGGTGACATTTGTTTGACAAAAATATAGGGCTGGGAAGTACACATTTGGAAACTACTACTGAAGTAGATTTTTAAAAAATCATTTGGAAAGGCCAAAGGTAGAGCAACAAATACAAAATCAGCATTTTTCTTTTTAAATCAATGATGGAGAATGATAAACTGCTGTTATGATACTTTTGAATCTACTTATTTCTGAGAGAGTTGTCTTACAAAAACTTCATACACTTCATTTCATAACTTTGTCAGGTAGGACCAAAATTGATCTACTTCTTGAATTTTTTCTTGCATGTTTACAGATTTTCTCCAGATTTCAAAACTCTTACTGTTCCCTGATACACATAATCCCTATCTTTGTGAAGTCCTGTTATGGCCTAATTCCAGTTTATTTTTGGCTATTGTCTGTGAGGATTATTACAGAAAATTTTTAATGAGTCAGGCAAACTTTTCCTTAGTTTTTCCTTTTTTGATGATGTTTTAGTAATTGGAAAACTTGAAACTTCCAAAATACTTAAAATCTTTTGGAATTTCAAAGTTTTTTTTTTTTAAACGGTGCTCTAGCCGGGCAACAGAACAAGACTCTGTCTCAAAAAAAAAAAAAAAGATAACTGTAGGCATTTGTTTGCAATCACTGTGAGACAGGTTACCTTAAAATAAACAAAACTTTGGAGAGTTAGGTGAAAAATTTGGAATTAACATTAAGGAGTACAAAATTAATAATAAGAAGCTTCCTAAGGGTTACCAGTATGACAGAGCAGAAGATGTGTGGAGAGTGATCTAAGAGAGAAAGGAGCAGATCTATCTTCTTTATTTTCTGTCTCCATCTAGGTTGTACAACCAATGAATTTATTATTTTCGTGGTATTTCTTGATGTTATTTTTTTGCTTCATGTATACCTAAATTGAATACTATATTCACAGGTAATATTTCTTTTTTTCTTTGTGTATTACCAGTTTTCAGGTAATACATATTTACATGTTGATTTGACCATTACTTTTATTTTATTTGGTTAATTAACTACAATATTGATATATACTTTATTGTTTCTTCTATGCTATAGTTCACTGATTTATAAGATACCTTTTTATGAATCTTCCAAAATGGCTTACATACATAGCTGTTGACAGAAGCCTCTTAATTCCTTGCTGGCTGGTCGGAGGGGACTTTAGTTCCTCTTTCCGTGTTTCTCCATAGGTTTGCTTTAATGTCCTATGACATGTCAGCTAGCTTTCCGCAGAGTGAGTGTTCTAAAAGAGAACAAGGAAGAAGCCACAATGTCTTTTGCATACTGATATCAAAAGTCACACACTCTCACTTCTGCCATATTTTACTCATTAGAAGTGATTTACTAAGTACAGCCAACACTTAAGGGGAGGGGAATTAGGTTCTACCTTTGGAAGGGAGGAGTAATGAATTTGTAGGATGTATTTTAAAACTACTACAATCATGATATGTGATTTTAAAAAATTTCATTAGAATACGTTATTTGGGACTTTAGCAACAATGTTAATAAATAAAGTATGTATAGTTTCTTTTTGATGAAGTTGTTTTTAAATTTTCAGATTAGTGTTATACTGATTTTATAAAAATAAGTTGGATGTTTTTCTTATTTTTTGTGTTTTTGGAGTAGTTTCAAGTAGCATTGCCCTATCCTGAGAAATCTGGGCCTGGGGCATTTTTATTGGAAGCTCTATTACTACTTTGTCTATTTCTTTTATAATTGATTTATATACACTTCTGTCTTAAGGCCATTTCTGGTACCAATTTCAGTTTTTGTGCTATAAGTCAATGGGAATAACAATGAAATTACATATTTATGTATATTATATATGGGCAAACATCAGAAATTTATGAGTTATTTAAAGAGAAGTAAACTTTTCTTATACACGCTTGTATTTTAACCTCCAGTTGAAGGCATTGCTAATTTGGTAAATATGAGTGAATATAAGAGTTTTCAAAAAACCATATATATACTTCTTTTGCAATGCGTGCGCTACTTGAAGATATCAGCCATCATATTACTTATTAAGGAGAGAAATAAATTTTATTCCATGTAATTTGATATAGTGATTTGAATTTTTATTGTTTTTAGATCTATTCTCATTTATAAAGTATGGCTTGAATTCACTTATTTATGAAAGCAGTTTACACACTTATAAGAGTGTGACTGTGTGAGTGAGCTGTGTGTTCTATTTTTT
>NW_012141636.1:4501586-4511913 GCF_000956105.1 Propithecus coquereli
TTAGTGAATTTTTCTTCCAAGTCCTGGATTTTTTTTGTGGTTTCTTTGTGTTGGTGATCCATTTTTTCTTGCATATCATTCAGTTTTCTTACAATGCATGTTTGAAATTCTTCTTCTGTCGTTTTTGTGTTCTGAGTTTGGTTAATGTCCATTGCTGGGGAGCTGTTGTTCCTCTTTGGGGGCGTGCTTTCCGTTTGAGTCTTCATACTTCCAGAGTTCTTTCTCTGGTTCCTTCCCATCTGGATCAGTTGTTCCTTCTTGCCTGTAGATTTTTGTTTGGATAATGACATGCCCTGTTTAGTCTCTGAGCCAGTGGGTGGTGTTTGTCGGTGAGATTCAACTACACCCTTTATCATGAACCAGTAGGTGCAGTAAAAGGGTGTGCAGAATGACTTCCTTGTCAGCAGGTGGCACTTGAAGGGAGGAGGGAGGTGCAGTGCTGTTTTTGAGTCCTGTAGCTAGCTCTTGTTCCTCTAGAGAGGCCCTCTTTGCCTCGGGTGGTAGATGGGGCCCTGGGACTTGTAGGGGTGTCCTTATTCTCTACCTCAGTGGGGGCAGAACCGGGAGTGAGTCTGGGTGGGGCTGGGTTGGGTAAGGCTGCCCTCAGGCTCCAAAACTGCTGCTAGCAGGGGTCAAAAGTCTGTTCTTTGCTTCCGTGCAAAGTTGCCAGGAGTGGCTGAAATTGCTCCACTCAGCTGAAAGACTGGGCTTGGGGGGTGGCGCTGTCCAAGACCCGCACTCTGGAGCCAGTCTGGCTCTCCTCCACCCTCGCCCTCTCTGTGGCCTCTCCCAGGCTTTTGCCAGCAAGCGGGGCCTCAGGCCGATGGATCTCCTGTGACTGTGATGTGACCCTGGAGATTCCCTACCCAGGATCGCAGCCTGAGCTGGTTGTACAGCCCTGTTTTGGGAGGAGAGTTGCCGCTCAGGCACGCTGATCTCCCCTTAAGGCACATGCTCCTCAGTAGGCTCTTTCAGAGATCTCTCTTCTGTGCCCTCGGGCAGTGCAGTCGTGACCTGGGTGTACGGGGTGTGTTCTGCAGGCTTGTCCCCTCCGCCCTGGACATCAGTTCCTGACCCTGCCAGGAGTGGTGGTCTTGAATCACCTACAGGGTACCCAAGCTGGATCTATTTCACTCCCCCTTGGGATTTGCTCCACTCTCCTGGAGTCCCCAGGCAAGTAGCACGTGGGAGGGCTGGCGGGTAGGGAACTCGCAGTCTGAGTACCCCTCAGTCTGCTGTAGGGCCCCAAACGGAAAGATCCCGTTCCTTGGAGATGCCTCCGTGTGATGGCTAAATTGTCTTTTTGGGCGCTCACGGGTAGGGAGGGGGAAGGAGAGAATTTAGCACTATGGCGTTTGCCGCTAGGCTCGGGTCTGTGCCCCGGGAGGTACCCCGAGGGGGCTGGGAGCCCGGCGCTGAGTCCGCAAGAGGCCACTGCTCGCTGGCGGCAGCTGTCTCTGGGCTGGTGTTGACAGGTCTCTCCAGCCGCTGAGGAGCCACCAGCAGTCCGGGATGCGAGGGAGGGGGAAGTTAACCGCTCCACCTACCCTTGTCACTGGTCTCCAAGCCTCTCGGGACCTTTCTCCTTCCAGTTCTCCTCCGCAACGTCTTCCCGTGGAGTCTCCTGTAGTTTCAGGCACCCTTCCTTCCGACCCTTACCCGATCTATGTTTCTCTGCTCGTTTATTTATTTATTTATTTTTCTCTTTCTTCTAAAATTTGTCTTTTTTGCAGAGACACTCTGCCTGGCGGCTTTTCTCATCCGCCATCTTGGCTCCTCCACTTCTGTGTGTACTATTTTTAATAAATATTTTGGTTGTCAGTTTTTCATTGTTTGTGTATTCATTTCTTTTTTCCATTAAGTATTGTAGTCTATCATCAAGTTAAGACTGGGTGTTACATAGCCAGTGGTGATAACATGGGACCTGCTCTTTAGGAGCTTGTATCTAGTAGATTCTGAACTAGGGCAATAGTAATAAGATCTTTTTCAAGAAATGTTTAGAGGATATCTGAAAATTGTAAGAGAAATTTATAAAATCACTTTATAGTTTCCTTTAAATTGAATTATAGATTATTAAATAGTATGGTTTCTATAAATATTTATCCATTTTCCGTCTAATCTACACAAATTTTTCAGGTTCTTCTATTATGTTTTCCTGTTTATTTTTCCATAAAACTAAATATCAATGAGATTCCGGATAGTAAATTATTTTAGTTTGGTAGTAAGAATGGAAGATGAATCCTTTTGGTGGTGGGGATAAGAGGAATAAATTAATTGCTGCTGAGTACCCAAGAAGTAATTGTTAAGCTTTTGATTTTGTGGCTGTGTCATTAGGAATTTGGAATTCTCTTTTCGATATACAATCAGAAATAGAAAATTAAAAACTCAGTTTTTCTTTTATTTTTCTTTAGTTGGTTTAAATTTGAGTGTTAAGTGTTCACTAGTGTGAAGAATTACATATTATGCTTTTTTTGAATTTTTAATGTGCTTAGGATCATGGCAGGACGCAGTAAGATACACAATAAATTTCTGTTTAATTTGTGTGGGTTGAAGTATTGCTGTGGAATATGATAAAGCGTTTTGTAGTATGGCATAGTCTTGTTATTTTTGCTTTTTTTCACTCATTGACAGGGAAGGTTAATGTAATAATGTTCAAATTATGACATTCATGCTTATTCTTTAAAATCTACATAAAATGTTTTGAATCAGCTAAATACATCTAAAAGAGTTTGCTCCTGTGTGATTTTAAGCCTTCTTAGTGGTTTTTACTTCCATTTCATTTAATGAGAAAGGAACTGTGGCTTCACACAAAAGGCAACATTTTTCCTGTTCAAGTTAAAAAAAAAAAATGGTAAATGTAGGTCTTTGCTGAGTGAAGTGCTGGTAAAGCTGCTATTTCTTGCACATATTCTTAAAAATCAACAAAATACCACCACAAGACATCTGGCAGCTGTGGTTGAACTTACAAAGTGCTGTCCCCCATGCTAAAGTCTGCAGTATCTCAGTCCAGCCAACCATCTCCTGTTCTGCAAATAATAAAAAAGTCTCTCAAATGCTCTCATGGGCGAAGACTTTTGAAATTCTCTTCTATTATGGTGTGTCCGGTCTACTTTGCTTCTATTTACTTTTATAGTTTAGTTTTCTCTACATTTTATAATTCCACTTTCTTAAAGAATACCATCAATATATACATATATATCATATATATAGATATATACACACACGTACATATATACACACACACACACACAAACACATATTTGCACTACACTATTGTGTGTAGTGGAAAACTGTGTACCCATAAAACTCTAGTTAAAATTGTTGCCTTCTTATTCCTAATCTACTATATTGAGCAAGATTCCTATTTCCTTTTACATTCTCTGTCAGCCCTCCAGAATTCTCTTTGAAGGCACTGGTTGCTGCGAGTATGGAAATAAAGAGAGAAGGGAAAACCTAACCCAGTGTACTTAAGAGCTGTCATTGAAGTCGATGTTGTGGCATTATTTTTCAGAAAATTAATAGGTATCGTGCTAATTTCTTGGTACTGTTGTATAAGCTTAGCTTTTGCATAAAATCATAAATAGATGAATTATATCTTCTTACTAAAGTTATGCATGTATATGTTATTTAACAAATGCTGGATTCTGTTTTTTAAAATTTAAAACCATATCTGTATATACATTATAGTTTTAAAAAATATGCCTTTTTATTAGCATGTGAAACATACATTAAAGATTGTCCTATGTTACTTGATGGAAGTTTATTAAAATGTGAATTATGTTTTACCTAGAAACATGATATATTCTTTGCAAGATACCAAATGCAAATCCAACAATCCAAATGTTGGTAATTTATTTACTGTAAAATGTCTTTCTTTCCTTCTTCCTTTTCCCCTTCTTCTTTCTCTTCTTTTCCTGAATATGATTCTGCCAAGAATGATAAATTTTAATCTGTCTGATTGAAAAGTCATTTCTTTGTTGCACATAAGTAAAAATTATTTTTGTGTGCCTGTTATGTTCAACCTGCAGTTGTTTGGAGTGTGCTTCTTAACGTTCCATGTTATTGTGACAGGTTTTTTGGAAATATTTGGGGATTTTGCACTAAAAAGTGGTCTGTAACTTTTATCAACCTTTACAATGATGAAATATCTGCAGATTATTTACTTAAATATGTGATTGAATATTGCACATGCATTTATTTTATAATTTGGTTTGCTTAAAATCAAAACAAAGGTTATTAAAATTATGTTACCTATTATTTAACACATTCCCCCTCCCCCTTTTTATAAATAGTTAACTTAGTTTGGCACAAATGCTGAGAAAATAAAATTGAAAAGAATGATAAAGTCACAAAAATCTATATGCTTAGTTTAGGATATACCAGTCTTTCTGTCCTAAAAATAGTTATAATTTGTCCATATCAGGCTTAGATGCCTGACTGATAGAATGTTTTGGTTTTCTCTTGTGCATAGTTGGGACCATTATTTTTAGGGAATTCAAAGGGTGAGAACCTGAAATTGAGGCTTAGTTTTACAGGAAGATCTTTCCAGAGTTGTCAGGAAGTAGACTTCAAATATGATTTTTTACAATCTAGGCACTTATTCAGAATTTCCTGACTTTCTGATAAGACAGAGCCCAGATTGAGTGAAATTTTTGGTGAAACCTGAACTATTAGACTTTAATGCATAATCGTCCAAGCGGGATAATGTATATGTTTCGTGGGCTTTTAAAACTGTTAAGAATTTTTGTTTCGAAAATTACCATCCAGAAAGGAATTTAAATTACTTTATGAATAGATACATATTTTGGAACACATATTTGCTAAGGTTAAATAGTAATGTTTATAAATTAGAGATTGGGAAAGTTGAGGGGATATTGATGAGGCATAGTTACATTTCTCCAAATTAAAAAACATGACCAATATTATTTATAGTACCAAAAGAAAGGAAAGAAGGTATTTCTCAGGTTTAGGCTATTTTTATCTTCAGACAAACAAAAGTATAATTTCTACTCCTTTTAGAAGTTTCCTAATATAAACAGAAGGTGCAATAGCTACATAAATACATACTCTTTTGATTTAATGCAAGATATTCCAATTTAACATAAATGGTAGAACATATTAGACTCTGATACAAACTGTTAAGTGTATAAAAGGAAAAAATATGCTAAATTCCTTTGTGTTTTCCCATAAAATAAAAAACACTGTATTCTTAAGCTATGGATGCTTAAATATTTGTATCTCAGAATCAAGAAAGGAGGTGGTAATCTGACATTAGATATAGAACTGTCTCTGAAGTTATTAAGTGCAATTTGCTAAATTTTGGTTATTGATGAGATACAGATTTCTTTATGATGCTACTTGCCAGTTCTGTTAAAATAGGTAATTTTCCATTATTTTCCTGGTTTATTTATGGGCAGTATGGTTCGATATGTGGCTTGTCAGAAAACTATTACTTGAGGCTATAGGTTGGTTCTAATTTCATATTTAATTATTTGAAGTATTTCTTGCAAATCCATTTATCAGGAATGCCATATAAGTATAATGCTAATTAGAATGGAAAAGTTTCAAAAAAGTTTTTTATTTGTATGTTATCAGAGAAGAAAGTGATATTTTATTTATTGGGAAAATAGTTAAGAAAGCACAAATTAATTCCATCTCAAAACCCATTATTAAAATTTATTATTTCTATTAGGATACCTTTTTTAAATCTAATTTTATTGGGAGGGGTGAGGCATACTAAAGCAGGAAACCCTTGAAAACTGTTAAGAGTATTCTAGGGAAGAACACAACAGAACAAAACAAAAATAACAAAATAATTAGTATGACTACTTTCTGAGCTGAAAACATCTAACGCCTGAGGTTTTTTTTTTTTTGTCACTTCGTTTCATTCCTTCCTTTCCTATTTTTTTATTTTATTTATTTATTTTTTTTGAGACTGGGTCTTGCTCTGTCTCTCAGGCTAGAGTACAGTGGCATTGTTATAGCTCACTGCAGACTCAAACTCCTGGGCTCAAGGGATCCTCCTGCTGAGTAGCTGGGATACAAGCACAGCTGGCTGATTTTTCTGTTTTTTTTGAAGATAGGGGTCTCATTCGTGCTTAGGCAGATCATGGACTCCTGGCCTCAAGAGATCCTCCCACCTCGGCCTCCCTAAGTGCTAGGAATACATGTGTGAGCCACCAGGCCTGGCCTTCTTTTCATGGTTTATTTATCCCTTTCTTCCTTCTCCTCTTCCTTCCTTCCTTCCTTCCTTCCTCCCTCCCTCCCTCCCTCCCTTCCTTCCTTATTTCTTTCTCTTTTCTTCCTTTCCTTTTTACCAATAAATGAACAAATGATGACTGAATACCTACCATGTAAAGGCACTATGCCAGGTGGTAAGGGCCAAGTATAAGTAATAGAAACAACAGTGTAAAAAGATGCTTAGAAATGAACATTTGCCTGAGTTCCTAGTTTTGTAAATTCGTTCGACAAATATTGAATGTCTAATATGTCTCTTTTTACTTTGCTAGGCACTAGGGATTTTCTTGCTCTCAAGAGGCTCATAATTTAAATCTATTGAGTGCTATAATAGAAGTATGTACAAAATGCTATGGGAATATAGAGGAAGGAGCATCTTAGCCTTTGAAAATATTCTTTATGCTATAATTTGAAAGCCTAGTACAGAAACCTCTTGTACTATGAACATTTATTTAGTTAATATTAGAAAGTATGAATTTCAAGCCTACATTTTGGCATACCCAGCTCTAATGCTACCCCATTTGTCAGAGCAAAATCAAAGGCAGTAAGTATTTCAAGGATGAATTTAGAAGTTGGAAATTATTTAAAGATTTAAAAGCCAAAACACATTTAGACTTTTATCTGGTCCTTCCAATTCTTACATCTGGTAATGCACCAAAGTACATATTATTCTGTGCTAAATTCTATATAAAATTAAAAGACTTGATTTTTACTTTCAAGATATTTACTGAATTGCCCTCTAAGGTGTCTAGA
Source organism: Propithecus coquereli (assembly GCF_000956105.1). Taxonomy (NCBI): domain Eukaryota; kingdom Metazoa; phylum Chordata; class Mammalia; order Primates; family Indriidae; genus Propithecus; species Propithecus coquereli. The sequence continues at coordinate 4,508,577 of NW_012141636.1, forward strand.
GTCAATATAGGTATTCTCAAATAACTTATATTACTATTATTTAATATAGCTTTCTCTGTCTCACAAATCAAACACTCCCTCCTCCCTTTTTCTCTCCCTCTTTCAGGAACAGTGAATTTGAAAACGGCCAGTTTTAGCTGGTAGACAATTTTGACTGTTGATATGATAACAGACATTATTTGTTTAGGAATTTCCTCATTATAGGAAAATTATTTGTTTAAGTGCTCTGTAATGTGGTATGTAAATGTCAAGTATTAAATTACTATTATTATATAGATCAATGCAAAAATACTGTTTAAAATTCATAGGACATGTGAAGATTAATAAGTTATCATCATTCCCCTTCCTTAATTGTACTTTGAAGACCAAAAGTATTTAAGAAATTCTAATGGGGACCATGCAATAGTACAATAGCTTCTGGGTTTTGGGACAAAGTGATAAACTTAAGTCTTTTTGATTCTGAACTTCATGCTTTTCTGAGTACTTTGGAATTTGGAGTAGAAAAAGAACAAAAGAAGTTTGGGAATTTTACTAAATCTATTTTTCTGGAGGTTATGCAGGAGTGTACTAGAAAGCAAGGTTTAAAAGTTTAGACCAGAGTTTGGAAAGATTTTCAAGGCCTTACAATAAACTCCAATTGGGGTGTCATTCATAAGTAGTGACACAAAGAAGTGAACTAATACTAAATGTACTAAAACATTTGTACATTATAATGGATTGCTCTAGTAATTTCTTATAGATTGGTAAATATATTTCTGGGTATTCTGCTTTTTGTTGCCATGACAGAGCAAAAAACATACTAGATCTTTCACTCTGAAGACCTTTGGCAAAGTATAGGTGTTCAATATAAAGGAAATTAACAAGGGCATTAATTTCTTCTAATAATTTTTAAATACAATTCCCTGTATGATTAATCATACAGAATATTTTGAAACATTTATGACATGAATGGCCAATACTGAGGAAATAGGAAAGTGCTTCAAGCAAAGACAAATCACTGGGAGGGGAAATAGAAGTAAGTCCTAGCCAAGCACTAAGTTTTGCATTCAGTGTAAGTCATGCTGGTTATTTTACAGCAGAATTGCACCTTTGAGAATATTTTACTTTATTCCCATTTGTATTTCTTTAGCTTTCATCCCATTTTCCTTGACCAGATATTCACAATTTGGGAAGAAAATTTAAATGAAGATGTTGACTTTCTTTTTGGGGAGATAGTGAAGATACATTCTTTTTTTTATTTTTTAGAAATTCTACCTTCTATTGCAAATATATTCTATGATATTTATTAAGTATAATTCTACCTTGCATTAAGTATATATGTCTTCAGTTATCTTTGTAAATGGAATTTGTAGTACTTGAGTATGGGATGTATAAAACACTTAATTAGTGACATTAATCGTATGTTAGAAGAAAGGTTTTGATAAGCTGAACCTTTTGGTTATTTTGTAATAAATTAAGAGTGTTGTACTTAATATTCAGGGTTGAAGATAAATCATAAATTTGTAGGCTGGCCCGGTGATATAATTTTTAAAGTAGTAGTAATATATATCTTCTAAAAATTTTTTTATGGTTGTAATTTTTTTACTCACAACCTCATATCCTAAAAATCAGTTTTTGAAGTTAATAACAGTGTTAGAAGTTCTTATGTAACCATATTAGTCCAATAGCATTAGTTAACAGTTGGTCAAATTTATCAAGTCTATGTATTACATTCCTCCCTTAGCAGATTATTTCCACTAAAAGCCTACACCAGTGTAATGGAAAGCAGATGGCAATTTTTTACAGATACTGAAATAAGGATACTTGGCAAAGATATTGTCATTAATTAGGATCTCATAAAGTCATGACATATTTGAAAACAAAAACGGAGACTTAAGCATGAAAATTTTGTTATTTACTTTGTAAAAAATAAAAGTTTTCTATTGGTTTGGTTTTTGACTTCAGAAGTGTCTTCAAGCTATTGCTTTTTAATCACAGAAAAAACTTTTCTCTTTAATTAGACATGTCTTACCTACCATGTGTACTTTTACCACAGGGCAATTTTATGAGAGAGATAAAACTTACATGATGTATGTTTTTTCCTGTGTGATTGCCTTTATGTAAATATATATGTTTAGAAAGATTTTTTTTTCATTTAACTATTGCTCTGTAATATGATACTCTTCTGTCAACATTTTTGTTGGATAAGAACATCAATTTACATAAGTCATGGTGTAAAAAAAATTTGCTCGAAGTGCATTGTTCTTTTTTTCTGTATTTGGAAAAAATTGTGAAATACTATGGGAACTAACATTGGGAGAATTAATTTTTAATTTGGTACTTTAATGACTTCAAATTCGTGTATCACTTTTCTTATATTCATCCATGCCTTTGGTGTATTAGCATAATATAATTGTTGATATAAATAAAATTTTATCATAGTTTCTGTTTTAGTGAAGACAAATTTAATTTATATTTTGAGGGAGAAGAATTCATCCTAAATCTTAGCAATCATTATTCTTACCCTTTCAGCTCTGTTTTTGCTGAAATTGTATGATGTCATCATTGGAAATTTGGGCTATTACTTGATAATAAACTCTTAATTGTTTTTTCAAAAAGCTATTCGTAAAGATGAGAACATGTTCAGGCTACCTTTTGCAGTCTAAATAATGCAGCACTGAAGATAGAGAATTTACTTAGAGTCTAGGCACTGGGAATTCCTTGTGCATGCAATGCTATTACAAGTGGTTAATGTTTCTGAAGAGGGTAGGTTAAAGGGAGTCTTAAGAAGATGGAAACCTCCTTGTATTGACCTCTCTTGAGACAGTGCATTCATGGCAAAAACTAATCAAGTGCAGCTGCAAGATTAATTGTGTAGGGTAGTTATAAACTTAGAAAACTGTGACCTCTACTCAGAGCTCTGTTTTATGTACAAGCATTCACTTTAGAACTACTGACAATGAACCTGAATGAACAATAATTTACTCAATTGAGCATATAGTAGTAGTATTTAAAAATTACTGAGCTTGCAGGGCATGAGGTGAACACTTATAGATTTCTAGTTGAGGCATTTGAGGAAACTGGAGTAGGTCTGAGTAAATGAGAAGAGGGAATAAAAGAACTTGGTTTGTAAAGCCATGAGAGAAATTTGCCATTATTAACCTTTAAATCTTTTTCTTGAACCCTTTTGCTTATAATGGAATTTCACTTTAATCCTCAATATAGTTTGCTTCCTTCTCTAAGACTCACTAATAATTGTTAGAAAGACCTCATTAAAGTTGTAATTATTTATAATTTTCACTCAATAATTACCGTTGTAGAAAAGTAAAATAATGTTTTAAAATTTGGGATGTGTTAA
>NW_012141636.1:4511963-4572131 GCF_000956105.1 Propithecus coquereli
AAATATTTACAGGCTTTAGAGTTTTTCTAAATATATCCAAAATTTATTAAGAAAGTAACCTAACTGAATATTTGAATCATCTTCTTAGGTTTTTGGTAATCTTAGAGTTCAAGATGGTCAGAGTTATATAGTGATTTCTCTGTATAGTGTATAGGTTATGTTATGATTTTCTTTTTCTTTTTAATTAGCAGAACTTACTTTTTAGAGCAGTTTAGGTTCACAGCAAAATTGAGCAGAAAATACAGAAAGTTTCCATATGTTTCCAAATACAGAAAGGGTACCCTGCTCTCACCCGTGCATGACCTCCTCCTCCATGATCACTATCCCACACCAGAATGGTACATTTTGGTACAAAGAACCTACATTGAAACATCATTATCAATTAACATTAGGGTTCACTCTTGGTATTGTGCCTTCTGTGGGCTTTGACAAATGTGTAATGACATGTATCCACCATTATATTAATATCATACAGAATAGTTTTATTGTCTTAATAATCTCCTGTGTTCCACCTGTTCATTCCTCTTTTTCCCCAAACCCCTGGCAACCACTGATCTACTGATCTTTTTTACTGTCTCCATAGTTTTACCTTTTCCAAAATATCTTGTAGATGGTAGCCTTTTCAGATTGGCTTCTTTCACTTAGTAATATGCATTTGAGATATTTAAGTAATATCTATTCTTCCATGACTTATCCTGGCTCGATAGCTCATTTCTTTTGGTGCTGAATAATATTTCGTTGTATTCTTTTAGCTTTTAGGAAGGAAAGAAAGCTTATATATGTTAGTGTTGTTTATTTTTTTTTTAATTTTCATTTCTGCTAAGTACAGTACGGTAATTCCCATTTGCACATGAGGAAGACGAGGTATAGAGAAGTTATGTAATTTTCCCAAGATCACACTGGTAGAAATTGTAATTCAGGATTTGAATCCTGGAAGATCTTGCTCCTGGTAAATCATCCTGTCCTGGAGAAGGAACTTGTAATATATATAAAATCTTACGTGTTATAATTTTAGGTGCAACTTAATTTACATAGAAAATACTGTCCTTTTACATCCCTTATGTTTCATTAACACTTTTTGTATGGAAAATAAATAAATTGCTTTTGGAAAAGAAAATATAAAGTCTGTATAGTATATATTGCCTTTTTACTGATGTTTTAACGTAGATCAGATTTAAATTTCAGCAACTTTTAAGTTTTCATTCAGTACAAAGTGTCCTTGGCTTCTGTCCTTCTGTAATTTTGTGATTATATATATTTCTTGATACAGTTGGTGAATATAACATCATATTAATAATTGTTAAGGTCATTGTTGAGATGCCCACTAGTTGGAGAAGGAGTTAATTTTATCATATAATGATAGCTAATGTCAGCTGTACATTATAAAAGCTCCTATTTGGGAAATGTGAGACGTGAATTTGGTTCATGGTTAACATATTGTTTTTCCACCTCAAACTATCAGAAAACTGGTATGTGAAAAATTACATATATCATAAGCACACTGAAAAATCTCACTTAATTTGCTAAAATATATTAATACTGAATCTGTACAAAGCCATCCAGTAACTTTATTTTAATGACCAGTAAAAAGGCAGTTTATATGTATCATTCTATAATGAAATCTGTCATAGGATTACATTTTCTTAGACGTCGTTGGAGATTTAAAAACACACACACATACATATATGCATATGCTTTTGGTTTTTATTTTAAAAAATTCTGTAAAAGTATTTCTATCATTACCATTTTAGTGGCTTGCATTTTTATTAACCTATGTAACTGTTGAGAGGAAAGTGGCAAATCATATGTGTGTATGTAAAATATACTTTTATATTATGGAAGTGTGTATGTATAATATATTGCATGTAAATAATGATTGACATTTGTTGTCAAGCACTGTGTTGAATTATTTACATGAATTTTCTCATCTAGCTGAATACTGATAACCTATAAAGTAGATTCTATTGTTAATTGTATTTTACAGGAAACTGTGGCTTGAAATTAATTAAATGCCAGATGATCACACTCTTGATCATTCTTAAGATCAAGAATTGTAAAGGGTCTGAGATTTTACCCTATTTGTTGGCTAACACATGAGACTGCCACGGTTTTGTGGATGCTGGCAGAATATATAAGATTTCTGATCAGAGATAAAAGACTTTATTACTTATAGCAATAGCAGTAGACAGAATGCTATCATTTTCTTGATGGTTTCCTGAGCCTCAATTCTCATGGGGTAAAGAGGGCCAGGTGATACCTGCAAACATATTAGATTATATTATACTAGAAGAACTCTGAGGGAATCCAAATCTTTTATAATGGGCGGGAAGCATGCCTGACTTTTTGTTCCAGAGCAAGAAACTATTTCTATCTTCCAAGATTTTTCATTGTATGCAATCATCCTGGAAAGATAGTCTGGAAGAAAATGTGAGTGCCTTGCATACACAATGGATATGCAGAAACATGAAAGACCTATGCACAATTGTCTCAAAATTCAATCATGTTGCCAGCATGACTCCAGTGTGAAATCTCTTAACTACTCTTTGTTGTAGTGTCTCCCCAAATGGAAAGTTTTTTAAAGACTTTTTTTTGGAGCAGTTTTTGTTTAACATCAAAATTGAGCAGAAGGTACAGGGATTTCTCATAAATACCTGGCCCCACACATGCATAACCTCCCCTGTTATCAACATCCTCCACCAGAGTGGTACATTTGTTACCTTTGATGAATTTACAATGATACATTATCATCACTCAAAGTCCATATTTTACATTAGGGTTCACTCTTCATGTTATACCTTTTATGAGTTTAGACAAATGTATAATGACATCTATCTATCATTATAGTATTATACAGAGTATTTTTACTGCTAGAAAAATCCTCTGTGCTCTGTCTATTCATCCCTTTCTTCTCTCTGTAACCCCTGCCAATCACTAATCTTTTTACTGTCTCCATAGCTTTGCCTTTTCCAGAATGGCATATAGTTGAAATCATACTGTATCCTTTTCAGATTGGCTTCTTTCACTTGGTAATAGCGTTTCAGCTTCCTCCATTTCTTTTGATCGCTTTTTTGTTTTTATGGCTCATTTCCTTTTAGAGTCAAATAAAATTCCATTTTCTGGATGTACCAGTTTGTTTGTCCATTCACTTACTGAAGAACATCATGGTTGCTTCCGAGTTTTGGCAATTAGGAATAGAGCATCTATAAACATTTGTGTGGACATAAGTTTTCAACTCCTTTGGATAAATACCAAGGAGCATAACTGCTGGATTGTATGGTAAGAGTATATTTAGTTTAGTAAGAAACTTCCAAACTGTTTTCTAAAGCGGCTATATCATTTTGCATTCCCACCAGCAATGAATGAAGATTTCCTTTTACTCCACATCCTTGTCCGCATTTGGTGATGTCAGTGTTCTGAATTTTGGCCATTCTGAAAGATGTGTAGTGGTATCTTATTGTTGTTTTCCCAAGTGAAATATTTTGGCTTTTATCTTTCTTTTCCTTTTCTTGTCTATTTAGTCTATTATAGGTTCTTGTCATTCATTCAAAATGCTTTATAGAATTATTCTTTTCTTTCCAGCTGGACTGCCCATGTCCAATTCTAGACGTGGCCCTCTTTTGGCTCACTTACTGCTGGTAATCTAGGAAGTCTTTTCCATTGCCTTTTTCCTCCCTCCCGTTGATTTTGTTTTTGTCTAAAATACCTCTTTCTGAAAGTCCCTTATGAGTCTATGATGGATTTACTTAGCTAATCTTTGTTCAATGAGTGAATGAAGTGAATATTCATACAAATGATCCACCAAATCTAAGCCCTTTTGCCTGGTATGCAAGGCCATCTATAATTTGATCCTTTCTTGTCTATTCAACTTTTCTTCCTACTCCATCCTTACAGAGTTCCTTTTGTCCCATTCAAACAGTTATGCAATATAGTTGACTTTTGAACAATGTGGGAGTTAGGGGGAATTGACCCCCCCATGCAGTTGAAAATCCATGACTTTTGATTCTCCCAAAACTTAACTACTAATAACCTACTGTTGACTTGAAGCCTTACCTGTAGTATTAAGTCAATTAACACATATTTTGTGTTTTATGTATTATATGCTGTATTCTTATAATAAAGTAAGCTAGACAAAAGGAAATGTTAAGATAATCATAAGGAAGAGAAAATATATTTACTATTCATTAAGTGGAAGTGGATCATCATAAAGGTCTTCATCCTCATTGTCTTCACATTAAGTAGGCTGAAGAGGAGGAGGAGGAAGAGGAGAGGTTGGTTTTGCTGTGTCAGGGGTGGCAGAGGCCGAAGAAAATCCACATGTAAGTGAACCTATGCAGTTCAGCCCATGTTGTTGAAGGGTCAACTATGTATTATTTGTTTTATGACTATTCTTTGTATTATTTCTTCTATCAGAAATTCCCTTTGTACTTTTTTCCTAAGTTTTATATTCTACTCTACCTTCTCCATGAAATTCTCTCAGACAACACTGAATGTCCATTCTGTGAACTACTGTATTTTTAAATTAGTACTTTATTGTTTAACACTAATTATTCTTTAAATGAAGTTATTTTTGCTAGTTTTGCCTCTGGCAAAAGTCAGAGACTGCATCATCTATGTTCTTTGCATGTCTGCTGCTGAAAGAAGTAGAAGTTATGAGCTTTAGAAGAGGAAATGAGAAGTTATATAGAAAATAATAGAGATCTAAAGATAGTTGTAAGACATGGGAGCCTGGTTGAAATGTAAAGCTATTTTACGGAGTAATGTGAAATGAGCTTGGATAGGGATAAGCTTGTTTAATAGAGTGGTAACTGTGGAATTTTAGTGGCAATACGGAGCTACCATAGACAGTGTAAGAATGGTGTGATGAAAATGGTACATTAGAAAGACATGTCTGTCATTAGTTTATGATGGATTGGGAGAATCGAATACTAAGAAACTTGCTGGAAGATGCTGGTAGTAATCTAGATACTGATGAATAAATAGTGTAGATAATCTAGTGTCAAAACTCATATTTGAAGGCAATCAGAGGATAGAGTTAGGGTGGAAGCATTGCCGTTTCTGTAGAGAAACATAATTAAATGCCATAGTTTGTGAAACTTTGATATTTTTTCAAAGTTTAATATAGCAAGCTGTGTTATAGCCTGCTTTTTAAAAATAACAATTAATCACTTAACATTTGTGATGTTAGTGTTGTAGCCCCTAGAGATAGACAGATGAATAAAACAAAATCTCCTAATATTTTTTCAAACCTAAAATAAAACTTTGCCAAATATAGTAATTTAAGTTAGATTTTGTTCTTGTTTTATATCCCCTTGTCTTGAGTTTCTTCCACATGCTCTGTCTCTCACTGTTTACCAACATGCTTCTGGTCAGAGAATAGGGAATTAGGGATTTGAGAGAAATAGTAAGTGCCTTGGTGACTGTTGGTCTTCCCTAAGGTCACAGGAGATCACCTTTTTGGCAGATGGGCTTGATAGGATGAATATGGGAATTCACTTTCCTGCTCATTGTAATAAATCTTTGTTTTTCCCTATGTCACTAGGTCCATCTGGTCTATCTGCACTAGTGGTTATGAACTACTGCTGTAGTAATTTAAAATGTGATTCATTTTGTAATGCTTTTATTGAAACTCTGTAGTAACATTTCATAAAGTGAGGAAATGATGTGCATCTGGTTTGAAAGGACCAACTCTGTTGCAGATTGTTGGTAAAACTCCAAAAACTGCATATGAGATTAATATGTAATTTGTGAAACGCTGTGATTTAGTGTTCAGTCGTACTAGTAATATATATCTATATATAGTTGATAGAAATTGAGGATTGCAAAAATTTGTTATATTAATAATTAATCTCAAATTACTCTAGAACTATGGAAAGGCAAATAGTGGTACATATAATTCATTGAGAAATTTTTAAATTTTGTTTTCTTTCCTCCTATCACATGGTACAAATTACTTCCATAATTATTCAGAGATGAAGATTTATTAAATGAAACAATATAAAAGTGAATCTTACAGCAAAGGCAAGTTTTGGTAAACTATCCATAATATAACTTGTGGCAGTGTTGCTAAGAGGTTAATCAGAAACATCTGTTAAGAATATAAACATTTAATGTTAGTTTAAGAATATTTATTACATTCACATAGTACAGTTAACCAAAATAAAAAGTTTAGTCCACTACAAGTTTAATATTTAAAGGTATTTTGACAGGATACTAAGAATTTAAAAACTTTTATAATAGGAACAAATATTGTGGGCTTTTTATTTTCAGTTTCACTAGTTAGCCTTATGCATCCCTTTGTAATTGCATTAGATGATTATTTAAATTTGAAATTATCTCCATTATCTCCATTCTTTATTTTAATACGTATTTTTATTTTAGTATGTGGTATTAGAACCTGCGTTGGTTGGAATAGCCCACTCAAAGGGAAGATTAATCAAAATTCTCTTTTGGTGTTATGCCTAAAATCATGAAGACGTGCATTTTATCTAGGCATGACATGATTAGGTGGGATAGCTAAATTACCAAAGTTGTGCCTAGCTACCATGATTAGTAGGAATTTTTCGGATTAAACTCATTAATGATTAGCATAGAACAGAATGCTAGGGAATGGTGCAAAGGATGAGGGTTGAGAGATAGGAAACTTTTTAGAATATGTAGCTTAGATAACGTTTCAGTTTGGAGCCTTGGGCTATTTGCTTTTAGGACTTTGGGTTCTCGGGAAGGATTCTGAAAGTAGTACCGAGGATAAACTTTCCTTACAAAGTTTTATCTAAGGTTGGTGAAATTAATAAATCTGCTTTTGTATTGCCTTTGAAAGTTCTTCTGTGACTTCCTTCCCTTATGGGTCTTGTTCTCTCATTCTCTGTGATTTTTGCTGTACCTGAAATAGTTTTAGTAGACTTTCCAGGTGTTCCTTAGATCTCTTTTTGTGATTCAAGGACCACATGTTTCCAGTTTAATGATTTGTCATTAGGTAATATCGTTTAATTAAAAGCATAAATTTTCCAAGCTATGGTAATAATCACCACCATTTATTGAGCCTCATCAGTGTGCCATGTAATATGCTAAATGCTTTTTATACATTTATTATTTCATTAAGTCCTCAAAACAGCTCTATAAGGTATACATTCTTAGTTCCATTTTATAAATTTGCCCGTGGTCATACACAGTAAGGACTTAAACGTCAAAGCTTTAATACTTTCCAGAATACATATAATACTACCTCTTAGTATAAATTTTTAATGAAATTTGATTTTGTTATTTCATGTAAATATACTCATCATTACCATCATATAACTATATACTTTTCATGCATCCTTAGTTCATAGAATATTTTAAAAGCAGAGATATCATTGCTGTTGTGAGGTTCTGTCTCCTTGACCTTATATTCCTAGTCATCCTTTGTCATGGATTTAGTGAGATCCACAGGGTGAAAAGTATATTGAAGAGAGTCAGGAAAAGAACATGGAAGGTAAGGAGATGCTGTAGAATTGATGAGGCCACAAGGATCATTGCAGAATTGGGTAACTTTGGCCCATTCACTCTCTTGAGTTGGTATGCGTTGTTTTTCTATGTCTATTCCTTTTAAAAGTTATTTAGCTGATTGGTAGGAGGAAGGTAGAAAGAGAACAGCTAAACAGATTTGTTTTAAACTGCTTTTTCCTATTGAGCCCTTGTTTGTAAAGATTGCCAGGTATAAAGTAACACTGAAATTCTCTTGAGATGGTATAGGAGGATAGTCCATTGTTTAAGAAAAGGCTTATTGATTTTATAGCTGTGAGGTCTTGGGCATGTTTATTAACTTTTCTGAGTATATTTTATCATATGTAATACAGATATAGTAATAGCTACTCATTTAGAGGAGATATTAAACATCTGTCTACTGATTTATAATATAAAGGATAAGGCTTGACACATAACAAACACCCAATAGCTGGTAGTGAATGTTACAAGGTAGTAAAATTGATCTGCATCAAAACCTTTGGTTTTTGAGTAAAATTTGTTGACCTCTTTCAGTTTTCTACCCAAATTAGCTCTTCTGCATTTTTTCTTGTTAGTGAATAGTGGTAACTGTGAATACCTCTTGCCCCAGTTGTGAAAGTCACAAAATGGATTAAAGCAGAAATATGTACAGCAGTTTCCTTAAAGGGTCAGAATTGTTCCCAGGTCAAAATAAAATTGGACTGAAACACAGTTCAATGTAACGAGAATTCTAATTGAGAACTTTGTAAAGGTATTGTTTACAGAAGGTATTGTTTATTCAATAAAGGGGAGAACAAGGAGTTGCAGATCCAAGGTTAGCAGTGCCAGTACAGAAGAGAGATATCAAAGCCCAAGAATATAAATATTCTGTCTGTTGATAGGTGTATCTCTACTGGTTTATTAGAAATGGTGAGTTTTCTTAGTTTGATATCACTATGTAATATTTAAGCTTTACCTTATCTTTCTCTGATCCCATGCTCATCAATAAATCTCTGATTATAATCTGACTGCTTATAGAGCTTACATTCTAGTGAGAGTATTCATTGTTATGAGCCTGAGAATGTATAGGCCCTTTGACAGTTAAATTTTATAGTATAAATTTATAAACTACATTTTGGCTGGATCTGTCTCTTATAGCTTAATGTCATTAAGCATTTGTAAAATGGTCTCCTTGCTAAGTAATCAGGTTTCTCTGTCTGCCTGCTAAGAGCCAAACTGGTGCTTATCTACCAGTGTCCCATGGAAAGTGTACCACCAAATTTTAATAAATATAACTTTTATTATTGCTGTAGCTATACAATTCTATTATGGCAGCATATGGCAGAACATTGAGCTAAATGAGTCATAAAAACTGATGTAACCTGGGGTACCTAGAGTGTAATGAGAAGCTAGCACCAAAGAAAGATTTTTGGACCATTTGAGAACTTTGCCTTTGGAGTAAATGACAGAGCCCAATTAGAGCAGTGTCTACTTATAATCAGAGATCCTTTTCAGAAGAGCAACTTTCAAGCTTCCAGGTTAGTAGGTAGTTTCTATTTTGTTCTCCGCTGTGTCCTCAGCATGGTAATAAGGGTTCAGTTAATTCTTATAGAATAAATGAGTGAATGGAATGAATATTCAATCAGTGTTGAATAGGAGGTCAGTTGTGGACATATAAAATCTAGAACAAACTTTTTAATGACCCAATAAACATACACATTTTGACTAATAACACATCTGTTATCATACACTAAATGTTGACTAAAAGCGATCATGTAACTGTTTAGTGGTAGAAAGCCTATATAAGTAAAACCATGTCAGTCTTTCCTTCCCTTAACGTTCCATAGTGATGTGATACGGGAAAAAAGTTTTAAATACTTAAAATGAGACTGATTAAGAATGGATCCTTTTATGGATCATGTATGGATTATGTGAGACATTGCCCTATTGTTGTTGTTGTTGTAGTAGTAGTAGTAGTAGTAGTAGTAGTAGTAGTAGTAGTAGTAGTAGTAGTAATAGTAGTGGTTGTCATCATTGCTGACTTTGGTGTTGTTCTCAATCTTAATTTCTTAATTCTTAAAGTCCTCTGAGAATACAAAAAGGATCAGATCCCTCTTCTAGACTGTGGTGAATCCTCAACATAATATAGTACTTCTAGGGACCTGTGGGGCCATGAGGTGATCCTCTCCAGGTACCTTGCCAGTACAAACCAAACTTCCATGTACTTAGTCCTTCTTCACTGTTACAGCAGGGCAGTACAGTTTTTCTGGTGGGCAGGAGAAGTGAATGGTTGGATTGGTGGAGGTGTGCTAAAATCTTATTAACAGAAGACCTCTATTGGAAAGTTACTTCTTTATAGGTTATGATATAGATCAAGTGAATGAGAGTTTCTTTAAGGAAAGCACCTTACCTATGTAGATCAGACTCTGTAACACTTTTTATTTTTTGTATTTTGGCTATGGGACTAGGTTATAAGGCAACAAATACATATACTAATAATTATGATTGCTTAATCAAATGGTTTCATTTTAAGTATTTAAAACTTCCCCCCCATATTACATCACTATAGAATGTTATGAGGAGGAAAAACTGAAGTTATGGTTGACTTATGCATTTCTACTATTATAACAACTAATTAGTTATAAGATCTTTTTCAGCCAAAGTTTTTAATAAAGTATGGGATTAAGATGTGTTAGCAGCCAAAATATGCGTCTTTATTAGGTCATTAAAAAGTATGTTCTAGAGTTTATATATCCATAATTGACCTTCTGTTTAACACTGATGGAATATATAATGAAGTATAGGTGCTAAAGAATTTTTTTTATTGTATTGTATATCTAAGATCAGAATTTCCTGTTATTCAGTAATACAAAAATCCAAATTTTCTATAAGTTTTTGATTCATTAAAATATTTTTAGTCATCTTATATTAAATTGTTCCTAAAAAGTGTCACATATTTATTTTTATAATTAGAACATACTAAACAACTTGAATCTTCTATTATTAACTATTATTAATGTGAAGTATGTTATATACCATAATATTTATACATTTAAGACCTATCAAATTGAGTAGGGCTCTTTATTCTACATTAAATGATCTCCAGGTAGCTATTAATTTTGAGTTTCACTTTCTTATTTTTATCTATTGCTACATAATGAACTGCTGCAAAACTTAGTGGCTTTAAAACAATGGTCCCCAACCGTTTTGGCACCAGGGACCAGTTTCATAGAAGACAATTTTTCCACGGACTGGGGGTGGGTTGTCGTGGGAGGGAGCGGTGGTGCTGAGCTCAGGCAGTGATATGAGGCCCGTTTCCTAATAGGCCACAGACTGGTACGGGGCCACGCGGCCCCTCGGTTGGGAACTGCAGCAAACAGCAGCAGTGTTATTTATTCATGATTCTGTGGATCGGCAGTTTGGTCAGGGCTTAGCTGGACAGTCCTTCCACTGGTCTCTTTTGGAATCAGTTATGCAGCTATAGTCATTTGGGGACTTGATTAGGGCAGTGTGGTCTTACATGGTGTCACATTTAAACCGATTGTTGACTTTTCTGTCATCATTGCAGCTCATCCTCAAGTTTTCTAGCTCAGATTTCTTTAAGTAGTGGTCTAAAGGTTCCAAGAGATGAAAGTGGAGCACTAGACTTGGAAGGCACACACTGTTACTTTTGCTACATTCTATTGGTCAAAGCAAGTCTAGGAAGGGAAGGGAACTAATCTCTACCTCTGTCTCTAGGAGCAAGGAAGTATGCATAAGGGGGTGGGAGAAATTGTTGTGGCCAGCTTTGCAAACAGTATATCCTTCTCACTGATTCTTTACTTTTCCTTTGCTTTCACTATAACTTCATCAGTATTTTCATGCCTCCCTCTAGCATTGCCTCTTTTCCCTTTCCCTTCTATGCTGAATTTGCTACTGTATAGTAGTTCCCCTTATCCACAGCTTTGCTTTGCATGGTTTCAGCTACTGGTGGTATAGTACAATAAAGTATTTTGAGAGAGAGAGAAAGAGAGACCACATTCCCATAACTTTTATTACAATGTATTATAATTTTTCTATTTTATTATTAGTTATTGTTAATATTTTATTGTGTCTAATTTATAAACTAAACTTTATCATAGGTATGTATGTATAGGAAAAAACATATTAAATATGGAATCTGGTATTATTATCAGTTTCAGGCATCCACTGGGGGTCTTGGAATGGATTCCATGAAGATACAGGGGGACTGCTATATTTTTGCAAACCACTTAACCTGTATTGCCAAAATAATATGTAAACTAAAACCAGGCTTAGCCTTGAGAAAGACATGACATATTCTCCTACAAATAGTGAAGTGTTCTACTACAAATCAAGTGCCCATTTATGGTGGTTGTGGAATTTCTCTTTCCTGTCCTTGTTTTTTTTTTTTTTTTTTTGAGGAGGTTATAGCAGCTTACTCTACCCTATTTCTTTGTATGCCCTGATAGTGTTTTCTAAGATATTGTTCATATATTCCCAGAGTTTTGCATAGTATGAAAGGCAAAGCAGGATGCCAGAGCACCTGTCCTACCTCAGGCAGAGCATTTCTGCATTCATTTCTTTTGCTTAAAGTTTTTGCAGGCCTGATTTTTTTTTTTTTTCAACAAAGAGTTTCTTTGCTTAAAAAACGAAACTTTAAAACCACTATTTTAGATAATTGGACTTACTTGTTGGCTAGCTGAGTTTTGCCTATGTAAGGTTAATTATACAGTTAAAACACAAATGATTTAAGGTCTTATAAAAATATATTTGCCTTAAGCTATTTCTAAAATATATTTTCCAAATGGGGAATTTAAATGCTTTGATTTTATCGGTTACTTTAAAATGATACTTTAAAAACATATCCTAGAACACAGCAATTCCAAATTTAGAGCATCAATTACACAAAACATAAAATTGTGTAAAATCAAGGGCTTATTTATGTCTCAGTAAGCAGTGCGTGGAATAAAGTAGCAAAATAAAAGGCTTTCAGTATATTGAGGAAGGCATATCATTTAGTATACCAATTTTAGATTTTTTTAAAAAATTAACAAATTAATCTTCAGAAATTGTAAAGTAGCAAAATAAAAAGGCTTTCAGTATATTGAGGGACGCATATCATTTAGTCTACCAATTTTAGATTTTTTTTAAAAATTAACAAATTTGGAGGAGAAGGAAGAAAAATAATAAACTAACAAATTAATCTTTATCAGAAATTGCCTATTTGAATGAAAAGGAAAAAAATTGAAAAGAAAATATAGGATATGTTTTTGAGTATATAAAAGCTTAGCTTTTAAAAATTGTTTATAAATATTGCCATAAATGCATTTATTGTCTGGGGCTGGACCTATCTGGAGCTGGGAGATAGTCCAATTTTGGTAAACATCCATGGACAGCTTGGGTGACTCCTTGACCATTGGGTATACAAAACGTTAATTGAAGTTGTTCTGTGTCTCTTGTAGTTCTGACCTACAAAGAATCAAGGTATAGAGATTATCATCTTATATTTGAAGGGCTGGTTTTGTGGAAGAATGATTAGTTTTCTATAAAACTAGAAATTAAACTAAGAATTTTGAATATAATTTAGAGAAAGGCAAATTTCAGTGCAATAATGAGAACTGTCAAAAATGGATTTTGGACTGTTCTTAAAAAGGATTTGGTTGTCTGGTAAAGTTGAGAATTTCCTATTGTAGGAGATGGTTACGCAAAAGCTAGATAGTTATTTTTTAGGCTCATTGCAGAAGGGAGTCATGTAGCAGTGAAGGGGTTAGATTAGATAGTTCTCAGACTTATTTTCAGTGCTTAAGATTGTATGAGTGTTCTAATCTCTAAGCTTCTTCAAAGGCAATAGTTCCAACTGGGACAATTTTGTTTATCCACCAAGAGATGTTTGGTAATGTTTGGAGAGATTTTTGGTTGTCATCACTAGTAGGGGTGGCAGGGGGGTGCTGTCTAGTAGGTAGAGGCCAGAGATGCTGCCAAATATTCTACAGTACAGGATGGCCCTTTCTCCCTCCTGCCCTGCCCCCTCCAAGCAACAAAGAATTTATCTGCCCTCAAATGTCAATAGTGCTAAGGTTGAGAAACTTTACTCTAGGGATTGTACTCAGTTGGTGGTTCATTTGATCTTTGAAACTAGTCTGGGCCTAAAGTTATTAGGCCAGCCAATACTGGCCTTAGACAAAGGTGTGAAGTAGGAAACACTTATTTTTAACAAATTCTTGCCACGCCCATCACACCATCATTTCCGTTGCTCTCATGCTCTGTAGGGTCTGCTTCTGTACCTCCCTTCTGGGCCTATACTCTCCAATGACTCTTGTTCTCATCAGATTAGCTCTTTTGGTCCTTATTCAACATCTACTCGCTATTACCTAGGTAATCTGAAAAATGAATATACCAACTGATACTGATTTAGTACTATTTTCTATGGTGAAAATACCTAAATCTCTTTTTCTTTCGTAGTAATCCTGCCCGAGCCTTCCATATTTACCAGTTACCTACTCACAGAGCTATAAAATCTGCAAGTTGTCATTCACACAAAATACATATGCATACTTTATTAAAGCAAGACAGTGTGAATCTTGTCTAGTATCTATTCAAAATTATTTAAATAAAAATTCAAATAAGACATTAGAAATATTTATATACATTTATATGTAGCTAATTAGAGCTAGCAACTCAGAGGTAAATTAAAATATCAATGGAAGCAATTTTAGTACTGGAAATTATTGATACTAAGAATGGTCTACAATCACCTAGGTAGAGATCAATAACTTTTGGGGGTTGTAGTAGTCTGCTAGGGCTACTATAATAAAATACTACAGACTGGAAGGCTTAAAGAGCAGAAATTTATTTTTTCACAGTTCTCAAGTCTAGAAATCCAAGTTGAAGGTGCTGTCCGGGTTGGCTTCTGGTGAGGGCTCTCTTCCTGGCTTATAGACAGCAGCCTTCTTGCCGTTTTCTCACATAGGCTTTCCTCTGTGCATGTGGTGGTGGGAGGAAGGGGAGAGAGAGAGAGACAGAGAGAGACAGAGAAAGAGAGAACACAAGAATGCAGAATGCACATGAGCAAGCAAGAGCTCTCTCTGGTGTTTCTTCTTTTTATAAAGTTACCAATCTGGTGGATTAGGGCTGAACCCGTAAAACTTTGTTTTACTTGAGTTACCTCCCTGAAGGCCCTGTCTCCAAATACAGTGACATTGCGGGTTAGGGCTTTAACATGAATTTTAGGGGAATACAATTAGTCTATAATAGAAATTAACTGACCATCAGTTTTGTTTGCATATGTATACCAAAATGAAATAATAAGGCAATAGTTTTGTGTTAAAGCTTAGTTGGTGTAAATAAACCGCTCTGATGTTTTGCAGTTTAATGGCACAGCAATCCCAAATGAAATTCAAGCATGACTATGTTGTTAAAGATAATGGGCAAATTTTTCTTCTAGTCATTCATGCTGTACTCACTACTAAGTATCGTGTATATATACATGGAGAATTTATTTTTGTTCAGGTAGTTCTCAGTACATGCAAAGGTCTAGGTTCTAATGAAATTTTTGAGGCAAAGTAATTAGTAATACTGTAATGTTTAGTTTTCATGAACAACTGGTTGTTTTACCCTCTTTCCTTTATATAAAAATGAAATCATCCTCCACGAATGCCAGTTTATACTTTGGCTCCTAACTTAAGATGAAGGAATGTATGCTTAGGATAGCTCAGACACCGAGACAGTGTATACCAGGAACCACCTGCTTTCCTTAGGGGCATTATCTATTAAAATGTTAATCAGACTATTAGTTGTTAAAGACAGAATTTCCATGTGAAGATTTTGGCTAACATACCGCATACCTCATTTTTGCCATGCTGTATATTTAATACACTAAAAAGAGTACATTTAGAAATACTTTTCAGAGTTTTGCAGCTTCCACCCCCAAATTAATCTAGTTTATTGTTATTCATTAAATTTCGAAGATTGTGAAGGCCAACTCATATCAGTTTCAAAGTGCTTTGTGTGTTGTGAGGACTTATTTTTAAGGATATCACCCCATTTCACTCCTAATCATCTTCCCAGTGTAATGATGTGGAGTTGTTCTGCTCTGCCAAGTTACTGCTTGCTCATTTCTTTCTACTTTGTGGGTGGAGACAACAATGGTATTTAGACATTTTAGAAATATCACTGGGAGAATTTTCCCTATGTTTTGGTTTGTAGAATTTTATTTTGAGAAGGCTTTAGCTTTGTTTCTAAACTATAAGATACCTTTAAAAGTAGACACCAAAAAATCTGTGAGTTGGATGAGAGAAATAAGTCTATAATTCATTTGAGCGAATAAAATGAATGTTTCTTTTGATCTTAACTATGAAGTCTATCTCCAGTATGTCCATATGTCCAATAATCTGCATTTTCAGGGTACTACTTTGGAATATAACCTAGAGTAAGTATACATTCATGTTACTCATGTTTTAAAATAAAAATTAATATGAATGTATTGATAAAATAATACAGGAGAAGTAAACTAAACAGATGTTGCTATGCTAATTGCTACTAAAAAAGACTGTGGAAACATTAAAAATGCTATTGTGAGAAAGTTTATTCACTTTATCTCATGCCTTTTAACGACTTCTTCTGGAGAAAAAAATTGAGAATAAAAAACAAAACTAATTTTTCCTTTCATGACAATTTCTATTGGAATTGATGATTATCAGGTTGTTAACATAATTGAGAGACTAAAATACCATATGAGGACCACATTCTTCATTCAGAAACCTTCTAGTCCTCTTAGATGCAGACATTATGAAAAATCAAGTAAGGTGGAGACTGTACTCGGATTTTATGGTACGTTATATAGCGTTTATTTAGAAAGTTCAGGGAATACTTTCCTTTGGTAAGAGAGTTCTGAAGGGGAGTTGTGCTTATAAATCTATTTATTTATTTATATATGCATACTAAATATTGACACCATCATTATAAGAGTAATGTTCTTTTAGGGTGAAAGTTTGTACAAGTATTTCCAGATATTAGTGCCTAAAATTATGGTTTTATCTTTAAACCTAGACAGATTGCCATTTCATTTTAGATCATATAGACCAGACTCATCATGAAAACTGGCTATATACAAATTTCGCATAAGGTTTTGACCACATGCAGCTAGAATAAAAAGCAGAAGAGAGATTTCCATGCTAGAGGTAAGTTCTGGTCTATAAATCTCTTTCTTCTGTTTAATCACTTTGGAATCCATAACATATCATAAGAGCTGATTCTAGATAAACTTGGTTTTACAGTTGTACTACATTTTTATTCTTCTGTTTATTCTTATTTCATTTTTACTGTTGAAACAAAGCTAGCTAAGCATTTAAATTTCATCTCATTGCCTTAGACACGTTAGATATTGAACAAAGTTGACTTTCAGTTTTTAAAAATATCAATGGTGATTATTTATTCTTTTATCACTCTTATCTATAAACTGTTAAAATACTTTTGTAGATATTCTGTAAAACTCTGCAATATGTGTAAAACTAATATGTGTATTAGTGATAAACCAGATACTGAGTCTGTCTTGCTAATTGGAGAGGGAAAAAAAGAACAGAAAATGAAGTTTTCTTCAGATAATCCAATACAGCTGAGAGGCCTTGATCTGTTGTTTCCGTGTGGAATAAATATGGGAAGCTTGAAAGGAAAATTCATGTGTGCAGACTAATTTTGGTAGACATCATTGAAAAGTCTAGGTTCTATAGTAAATTGAGTTGAAAAGCACTTCTACAGTTCATCTGAAAGACTTTTTTTAATGTTCATTAGGGAAACAAACAAACAAAAAATAGTTCAGGACTGTTCCTGACTGAAGAAATGGTAGTGAGTGGGAACTGAGTATTCAGAGAGGAACTGTAGCTTCATAGAAATGGTCAGAACCAAACTAGATATGAGCAATACAATGCCTAATGAAGGAAGGGTTTTCTCAAATGAAGTTTGGAATTAGCATGTGCTCAAGGAACTGGCAGATGGCTTGAGGGTGGGCACAGGGCACACCACTGGGGAGAACTAAGTGACATTTCATTATACTAATACATGAGTAATATATCCATATGCTGTGTTTAAAACAACAGTAAAGTGATTATATATCCTTCTACTTATTGTTGATGGCTGTTTTCTTGGATTATGTATTGGGATTGAATTGGCTGTCAGTGGATACCTAAAAAATGTAGAACTCAGAGGGCAGCTGTTGACCTTTTGTCCACAGAACAGTTTGGTTTGAGGAAGTTGTGAGTGCGTGCTGTCTTACTGGCCACTTTAGTGAACAATAGTCTTCACTGTTATGGTCTTTCTTAACTTTTATGAAATGAGAAAAATCTGAATTGCCATATCGGTATGTGCTGTTTGTATGTGGCCCTGCCGTCACCTTTCTAAAATAATCTAGACAGTTTTATTTATTTATTTTGTAATGTCTTCGAGAAAAAAACATAATATGACCCTAAGCCTTGTTCTTATTCTTATTCAAGGTTGATGGGAATACCACCCTTTTGATGAAAATAATGAATTTACTATAAATTGTCTATAACAAGAAGGTTTCACTTAGGTGATCTGTCTACTTTGCCCTACTGAAAACATAATATTTTTCAGCTGTAACATTGCCTCGAGTTCATATAGTGCTTTTTTCCTCCCCATCTTTCATATGCTGAATGACATGTGAGGTGTTTTTTTTTTTTTTTTTTGAATTGAAAAAGTAATATATTTGGTGGCATTAGGATAAAGAATGGTCCCTTACACAGTTAGGTATATAAGGGAATATTGGAAAACTGGCTCATGTAGCTTATCTTCTCATCTTACTACATATGTAACCAAGTGAGGTTTTTAGTTTTTGTTTGTAATATTTGGATTTCTTATTTTGGAAATTTAAACATTATGCTTCTTAGATCTACTATTCTTCACTACAGTAAAGATATTGTAGAAGTTTTGAGAATCGTGGCATTTTCTTTTCACCTTCACTTGAATCTGGTTCATTATGTAAACAGTGAGCTCCTTGACACAGAGACTATATCTTAACTTATTGTTTTATATGCTGGGCATGAAAACAGTAGATGTTTCATAATTAAGTTAAATGGAATTTATATAAGCTGTAAAACTTTAATGAGCGTTTTAAAAATCTTTTAAGAGAAATCCATGACAGTTCATGAACTTTGGAATCTCACCTGGTTTCAAAACCTGGCTCAATCACGTAACTGTGTCTCTCTAAACTTCATCTCTGAAGTAGGGATAATAATCCCTACAGTGCATGGCTGCTTTGAGCATTACATAAAAGAATGCATGTCAAGGATTTAATATAACATGTAATATATAGTAATCATTCAATAACATCAGCAATTGATGTTGCTATAACACTACTATTTTAATTATTATTATACTGAACTCTGAGATTCTCCCTTACTACACCTTTTTAAAAAGAATAGACACTGCTTATAAAAAAATGTTGGAAGCATTATGGGAATTATGCCTACCTTGGAAACATAGTAGCCACTAACCAACATTAATAAAAATAAAATATTATTTTGAAGTAGGAGAAATTATCAAAAGCCTCAGGTTTGAAGTCAGACAGTACTAGCTTTGAGTCTTCATTCAGCCACTTAAATATTCTGTGATTTTAGGTGAGTAGCTTCTCTTCTGACTCCAATTGCCTCATCTTTAAAATGGAAATAGTAAAAGCCTACCTTAAAGTGCTGTTGTGAGAATTTGAGACAATATTTTTAAAATATCCAGTGCTTGGCATTGTTAATAAATAGTTTATTGTTATTATTTTATTCCATCACTTTTCTTCTCTGTGTTCTCTGGTCTCTCTTATTTATTATTATTATTTTTTTAATTTACCTTTACTAGCTATTCATCTTTACACTTGCCCATGGTTCCTTTTGGCTCCTTAGTCTTCCTTTTCACATTTATTTCCTTTTTTTTTTTTGAATCACATTTTTAATGACTTATAATGACCAATTAATTGACCATAAAATAGAGGAGTGAGTGTGGGAAAGAAAAGAAGCAGCTGAATATGTTGGTATATTTTGAATATAAGTTATTAGCTAGCCTTTATTTTCTCTAAACTACATTTCCCTTGTATGATAGTAGAGCAGTGAACCAAGTCTGTGGGTATTTGATGACAATGTCTAATTGGTTTTTATAGTCTTAGCTCTGAAAGTGTACTTTTTGAATTTGTACATTGTTTAATGAATGAATTCTTGTCTTAATTTTTATTTGACCATTAAATTTTCTTTTACATTTTTAATAAAGGCTGGATTTTTCCATATGTAAACCTTTATGATAATCTTCCAAATAATAAGTCGTTTTAAACTGTTTATTTAAAAATAAATCTGCTAGTAGAATTATGATTTTGTTGTTATAAGGACTATAACTTCCAGGATGTATTTTTTACTGAGTATAGAAAATATCTAGTTATATACTTTAAATTGTTCAATTTTTACAGAAGACAAGATATAACTTACCTCCTTACCATAAACGGACAGGATATCATGTAGGCTTACTTTCTAGCCACTACTTCTCAGCCACTATTAACATATCTGTTTCCACAACTGGACAGTTTCAAAACTAATATGTTGCCAGACTCTGTTTACTGGCCTTGAAGATATAAATCAAGAATGGTGAGCAGTGCAAGGAAGGGACTAGGCCCAAGTTTCTGGTATATTTTAGTGTAATTTTTTACACTCAATTCAGTCAAAGCAATTTTATTTACTTGGTAAATATGTAAATTCTGAGATTTGCCTGATATGTATTAATGACAGTTGGCTTTGAAGTAAATTTGTTGTGTACCGAAAAAAATTAACTCATGGAATGATAGAATTTTGAAGTTCTGCAGTATTCTAGAAATTAACTTATTTTTACAGGAAAAAAATAAGACTTAAAGAATAGAAGTGATTTGATCAAGTTCACAGTTAGCCTGGGAACACAAGACAACTTTCTTAGTCTGGCATTTGTGGCCCTAAATTACCCATAGGGTTTTTATACTTTTCCTGTATTTGTTTTATCAAGGAATGGAAACTCGACAAAAAAATCATTAGGCAAAGCAGCTAATCCAAAACAAAGAAAATTATTGAAAAGATGGACTGTATATATTATGTAAAATTTGAATTATACGATGATTTTTAAAATTATAAAGCCATATATAGCTATTTAACTTGAGAATTGTGCTGCTTAAAATTATGCATTACTTTAAGTAAATCAATATTAGGATAATGATATGTTCCATATATTTTGATTTTGAACATACAGGGTAAATTGTGATAACCTTTATTCATCCAATAAGAGCTGCATTCCCGAGAGACCATACAATAGTCTGTTTTCAGAAAAGTTGAAGATGCTTAGTAGAGTCTAAAGCTCAGCTTTTAAAAAGAGTGCATGAATGGGAGTACTATTTAGTTTCTTGAAAGATGGTTGCTCTAAATTTAAACTAACATCATTATCAAAAGCCTTATATATCAAGAATCTATCCATATATGGACTTACATGAAGGAAAGACTCTGCCCTCTGGGTGTTTGTGTTCTAAGTAAGTTTTGGTACAGATCTAAAGAAAGCATACAGGCAGCCTGAAAACCATCGCTTAAATACATAAAATAATTAAAATAACAACATAATGAGATGTTTTAGTGAGTACTGCCTATAAAATGAATTATAAATACTTCTACTCTTACATATTTTATTGGAATGTTTTATTAACATGCCTGCATTTTTACCAAACCAAGTTCCTCAGGGGAACAGGAATCAAATATTAGGTGTATTTCCCTAGTATGCTGGGACTATAGCAGGTACTGAATAAATAAATAAAGAAGGGTGAGAGCTTGTGTAGTTCCTTGTCTGTTCTGTTTCACTTCAAGATCATGAGAGCTCTGATAATCTGGAGCTTACCTCTATATCTCTCTCCTTTTGAGTTGCTAAGTCACAAAGTATTAGAAACACGTGATACCAGATCAATTTTTGTTGACTGCATAGATGGATACATGGCTAAAATATGAATGAAGTACAGATGAGGCAAGAGGAAATTTATTGCTTTTCTTGAAAAGGGAGATGAGTTTAGTATTTATTTGAGTAGTGGAAGGAAGAGAATCTTAATAACTATGGGGGGAAAGGGGCTTGATGAGTAGTGAAGGCTAGGTTCACTACTCATCAAGCATCATTGTCTTTGGACCCCACTCGAGAAGGAATGATTAAAGGCACTGTGATCAGGTACAACAAACATTTGATTGAGTATGTTAAAGAGAAACAGAAGAGTTCTGTGGTAGGAAATAGTTAAATGTTCCATCTGTTCTGGTCTCTAGTAGAATTTAAAATAACTCCAGGATATATGTTTTAACCATTTTTAGGCTTAACTGGTAAAAAACAGTTTTCTTTACTAGGCCATATTCACATTGGGTTATAATAACATTTTTTATATTTCTGATGATTTTAAGGATTTAAATGTATTCCTATATTGTGATTTTGTGTATTTGTTACTGCCTTGAGAGGCATAGTTGCTATATAATTCTACACAACACAGTGTTGACAATAATAATACAATTTTTCCTGAAAGTTTTGTAAGCTCTGTAGCAGGATACAATGTACTGTGAATCTGTCACTTCTTGCAAAGTCTTTCCAGATAGAAAGACTTATTTTTCAGCTGAATGCATTTTACTTTTACATTTTGTTATACTTTCTGTATCTTATTGCTCTATTGGCATAGTACATCATGAAATTCCCTTTACGTAATTACTTTTATTTAAATGCCCATATTTTTGGTAATAATAATGAAATTAATTCCATGTTTTCATATAAATATATTTAGCTTCAAAAAATAAAAATAGTTTCCAATAGACCAACAACCAAACCAAAAATAAGCAAAGAATATGAAAAAGCACTTCAACCAATCAACCAAAAAAACAAACAAAGGCTTATAAACCTGAGAGGCTCAGCTTCACTAATAAGAGGGGTGTAACTATAATATGATATATCATCACCAAACAGATTGGCCAAGATAAAACAGTTTGATAAAACACAGTTTGTGGGGATAGAGAAATGTCTACTGTAAGAAAATAGCTACTTTTATATACTCTTGGTGGGAGCATATATTGTTACAGCCTTCTTGGAGGGCAATTAGGCAATATTTGTCAAAACTAAAAATGCACTTGTCCTTTGACTCAGGGAATCCACTTCTAAGAATTCACCTCCAGATATGTAAGTTTACAAAGTATACTTTGATCTTCAAAAATGTTCATTGTATCCACTCTAAATATCTATTCATAGGAGACTTTAAATAAACTTTACTATTTCCATATATGTGTATGTTCATATGTATAAAATTGAAAAGTATATAACAATGTCTTTATTAGGTATGTACTTATGTACAAAGATATATGCTTACACATACAAAATTCTACACAGATGAAGACCAGAGGTCTGGGACAGAAGGGAACTTTATTTCATTGTATTTTTGTAATTGTTTGAATTTTTTTTTTATTATGTATATGCTTTACTTTTTTTGTATCAATTTTAACAGCTTTTTTGAGGTATAGTTTACATGCTATGAAATTTATGAGTTTAAAATATTAATTCCGTGGGTTTTTTGTGTATTTACTGAGTTGTGTGTACGTCCATCCTTATAAGATAATTTTAAAACCTTTTCATTTTCCCCAAAAGAAACCTGTACCCATTAGCTATCCCTCTTCATCACTCTTCACTTCCCCAGCTTTAGGCAGGCACTTTTCTACCTTTCGTAAGTAGATTTGTGTATTCTGAAATTTCATGTAAATGATCTCGTACAATAATTGGTCTTTTGTGACTGGCTTCTTTCACTTAGCACAATGTATTCAAGGTTCATCCATGTTGTAGTATGACAGACTTTTTTTTTTTAGTTTAAAAAATGTTAAAAAAAGTGAAAATAGCAATTTTTAAATTACTTATTTTAAGTATATTGCTCAATAGTTTTGAAATGGTAGGAGATTACAGAGAAGTTATTTCTTGTTAAATATTTACCATTTATTGGACATCTTTTAGGAACTAGTCATTATATTAGGCTTTATGTATGTTATGTCATTTAATTCTTATAGCATATGTAATAGGTAGTATATTATTTCTACAAATGAGCAAATTAAGTGATATGATCATTAATTTTTTGTGTCAATTTATACATAAAGGCGCAAAGTATATATGTGTACAGATGCATACTTTACAACCAGTAAAGTTAAAAATATGTCAAGTGTTCTAACATTGCCATGTTACACAGTGAAAATGTCACTGACTAACCAGAAATGTCCAATAGAACTTTTTGCAGTGATGGGGATGGTTATATCTGTTCAGTCTATTATGGTATCCACTACCACATATGGCTTTTGACTACTTGTTCTGTGGCTAGTATGAATGAGGAACTGAATTTTAATATTATTTAATTTTAATTAATTTAAATTTAAATAACCATACTCTGCTTCTGGCCATGAAGTAATAATACTGATTGGATTTACTCTCTTAACTGGAAAATTGAAAGACTGGATAGAAAAAGTGGACAAAATATATGAAAGAATGGGTTGCAAGATCTTGCATATTAAGCACTGAACAGCAGGGTTCCCTGAGATGTGGGAAATAAATGAGCCCGTGTGGGAAACATTTACACTAGTTTATTGCCTTGAGAGAATTTCCAGGCATTTATCAAAGAGGAGTCACTTAGACAAAACCCAGAAGACTTTCTGAATTGAGGAAATAAAGCTGAAAGTGTGGGCAGACCATGATGGATAGTGTTCACAGAACAGAGGCCTAGAAAGGAAAGTATTCAGGTGATTACTGTTTAGGGCATGTATACGAGAAAACTACTCCAGGCCAAGGAAAGAACACCTGAAGGCTTAGAGATCTTTAATTGCATGCTTGGCACTCAGACAGGAGTAGGAATAGTGTCTGTTCCTATTAGCCAAACTGAAAAATCTCAAAGATTCATGTGACATGGATAAAGTACACATAGGTTTTACCTCAGTAAATGATAGGGAATAATTAGCCCTTTATTGAGCACTAATGCAGCCTCTCCTAATCTATCTTAAAAGCAAGCCCTTAAAAGATTGAACTGTTTCCAAGTAACTTAACTGTGTCCCAGAACAAAGCTCAAGAAGATTTATAGGAATACAAAAACATATAGCACCCATCAAGGTAAAATTCAGAATGTTTGACATCCAGTAAAAATTTACCACCACGCAATAAGAAACAGGAAAATTTGACCATAATGAGGAGCTAAATCATATCAGTCAGTTAATACCAAACCAGAACTGACCAATGTTATACTTAGCAGGCAAAGACATTAAAAAGTGTTATAATAATTGAATTCCATAGTTTCAAAAATTTAGAGACATGAAGATAGGAAAAAATCCAAATGAAAATTTTGGAGATGAAAATTGCAATGTGTGATATGGAAAGTTTACTGGATGACATTAATGGCAGATTATACATTGCAGAAGAAAATATTAGTGAACCTGGAGACATAAAAATAATCTAAAATGAAACAGAGAGAAAAGAGAAATATTTTTCACAAAGTAAAGAGAACATCTGTGAGTTGTGAATGACCTATTTATACATGTAATTGGAGTTCCTGAAAGAGAGTAAAAGAGTGGAGAAAAAATATTTGATGAAATAATGGCTGAAAATTTTTTCAAATTTGATGAAAACTATAAATCCACACATCCAAGTAGCATAATGAAACCCTAGTACAAGAAACACGATGAAGACTACTCTAAAGCACATCATAATCAAATTGTGAAAAGACATTAGAGTGACATGTGTAAACTACTGAAAGTAAATGAGCTGTCAACCTAGAATTCTATACCCAGCAAAACTATTTTTCAAAACAAAGTGAAAAAAAATTTTCAGACATACATATTTAAGGAAGAGTGATTAAAATGTAGTGATGAGTTTATATACGTCTGTGTGTAAATATAAATATATGTATATAAATAATGTCTTCGAGTTTACTAATATTTTCTTTGGCAATGTATAATCTGCCATTAATGCCATCCAGTAAACTTTCCATCTTACACATTATGATTTTCATCTCTAGAAGTTTCATTTGGATGTTTTTTCTACATTTATGTCTCTAACTTTTTGAGCTATGGAATTCAGTTATGGTAACTTTTTGAAATTTCTTTGCCTGCGAATTATAATGTATTTTTCAGTTCTGGTTTGGTATTAATTGACACACACACAGATACACAATGGATGACACAATAGGACAAAGGTCAAGAGGGGACAAATGGAAATATACTATTGAAAGGTCCTCATACTATATGTTAAATGGTATAATTGAATGTAGTGGTATCATTTGAATGTAGACTGTAACAATTTAAAGATGTGTACTGTAAACCCTAAAACAAACACTAAAATCAGCCGACAAAGGAAAGAAAATGAAATCATAAAAGAAAAAAACTACAATTAATCCAAAACAGGAAAAAAGGAGCAAAAAATAAACAAGAGACAAATAGAAAAATAAATAGTAGCAAGATGATAGATTTAAATCTAAACATACCAATAATCACATTAAATGTAAATAGTCTACCCCAATTAAGAGACAGAGGTTTTCAGATAGGATAAAAAAAAGCAAGAATCAATTATTTAATATATAATGCTTAGGAGCAATGCACTTCAAATACAAAGTCCCCAGTCAGTTGAAACTAAAAGCTCACACTAAAGAAAGCTGGAGTTACTATTAGACAAATAATGAGAAAATGTTATAAACTGCTTTTTGCATGTGATCAATATGTTTATTATCTTGATTTTGATGGTGATTTTACAGTTACATATCTATGTCAAAACTTACAGGCTGGGTGGGGTGGCTCATGCCTGTAATCCTAGCATTCTGGGGGCGCCGAGGCAGGAGCATCACTTGAGCCTGAGAGTTTGAGGTTGCAGTGAGCTGTAATGTCTCCAAAAAAAAAAAAAAAAAAAAAAAAAATCACAAAATTGTACACTTTAAATGTGTGTAGTTTATGTTAGTTATACTTCAGTAAAGCTATTAAAGCATTTAAATAGCCACACATGTTTACTAACTCCAGTATTGGAGTATAGAGTAGTATTCTGTAAACTCCTTGAGGGTCAGAATTGTTTTTAAATATCCTCTGTATCTAGCAGAGTAACTGCTTGCCCGGTATTTGTTTAATGAAGGAATGCAAGATACAACTAGCTCAGTAAGCAAGGACATACCACTTACCTTCTCAGAATCTAAGTTTTCTTATATAAAAATCTGTGATAGTTTATTTTGAAGTTTCCATTAGCTCTAATATTCTGTAATTTGAAACACAGAAAATATTCTTCATTATTTAACTGTAGATTTACCTGGAAAAGTACTTTGTTAAAGTTGCCGTGATAAACCAGCAGAGTTTGAAAAAACTTTCAAAACCTTACTTAGCTAAAAATGAAATCCTTTCTTTACAATTTTTAATTAAAATAATATTACATGTATTTTGCAGTAAGTTCCAGTCTTTTGTGATAAAATCCAAAGTCCTTCCAGAGGCTGTGTTCATTTGGTCCCCTTGCTTTCTCTCATCTCCTCAGTGTCTCTGCTGACAAGTCTCTGCTTTCTTGACCACTTTGTATAAAATAACAATTCCTGGCTGGATGCAGTGGGTCACACCTGTGATCCCAGCACTTTGGGAGGCTAAGGTGGGAAGATCACTTGAGGCCAGGAATTTGAGACCAGCGTGGGCAACATTGCCAGACCCCATCTCTACAAAAAAATTACCTGGGTGTGGCGTGCGTGCCTGTAGTCCCATCTACTTGGGAAGCTGAGGTGGGAGGATCACTTGATCCCAGAAATTTGAGGCTCCAGTGATAAAGCCACTGTACTCCAGCCTGGGCAACAGAGTGAGACCATGTCTCAAAAAAGAAGCAGACAAACAAACAACAATTCCCACTCTCCCGTATTTTTATTTCCTTATTCTATCTTATTTTCCTCTAAAACTGTGAGCACTGTCTGACCTACTATTTTTTTTTTTTTTTTAATATCTTCTCTCACCTGACTAGAAGATAAGTTCCATGAGGGCAAGGACTTTGTGTATCGTTGTAAGTTCTAGAACAGTGCCTGGTACATAGTAGGTGTTCAGTAAATATTTGTTGAATGAGTTGATCAATTAGCCTGCAATATCCCTTTGATTTATTCCCCTGCTTGTAAAGATGTTCATGTCTTGAATCCCTGTTGTATAAAAAAGTGAGCTCCAGTTAATTGTTGGTGATTTGAGAGATTTCAAAAGGGCTGCCTCTTTAAAAACAATTTCTTTCCAGACGTATGTCTCTGGTTTAAATTTTTATGTCTAGATTACTTCTGTGAGTAACAAAAGATAAAAAGAATCTGCTGAGTGCCTGGTACTTCTATAAACTTCATCTCATTGACTTTTCCCAATAATTCAAAATGAGATATTATCATCCTCAGTATATCATCCTCAGTATAGATAAGGATTCTAAGTAAGGCTTCGGGAAAATCGTAAAAGACAACCAAGTCACACAAAATTAGGATTCAAAGCCAGATCTACCTTACTACAAAACTTGAGTTCTTAAACATTGTACTTTTTTCCAGTTTCAAATGCATTATTTTTAAGATTAAGTATCAGTTTAAATGAGCACAGGTAGGTTTAGTATATTAAGATAGAGCATAGTGACATTTTGAGGGAAAGAGACTTTGGATATTTTCTTCAGAGAAAGTTGGAGGGCGTGGGAAAGATTTGTGAGACACTTATAGAAAGGCTTTTGAGTGTGGTCTGCAAAGAAGACATTGACTATTGCAGGAAAAACATGAAGCATTAAACACTGGAGAAGGATGGTGTTGCCCAAAGGGAATAGAATAATAGGGAAATAAAAAATTTAGTTTCATGATCTGGGTTTTGGTTGGCAAATTATAGCCAGTAAATAAACTCACTTAGACTTTAACTTATAATCAATTAATCAATAACTGAAAATTATTTCACATGCTACATGTCTCTAGAAACAGTGAAATGAACCTTATGCATCATGGGTAGAATAATTTTAAGTCAATGGAAAAGAGAGAGAGGGGAAAGGAAGGAGGGAGATAAGCAGAGAGGAAAGAGAGAAAAGTATGTGTTTTTATTAGAAAAAGATTTTATATATATTATAATATATTAATTGTTATATAAATGTATATAATATTTATTTAATAGTAATTGTTACCAACCCTTTGTTGGTTGGTGTGTTTGTATATTTCTAAGTCATTCATCCTATATTTATGGGCTAAGATGGCAAACTTACCAAGTTTGATTTGTAATAGCAAAACTATTGTACTTTCCTTGAGTTTACTAGAAATTATTTTTGTTGGAAATAGCAAAACACTGTTTTACATCATTTTCATTTCTGTTATTCTTTCGGTTAGCCTTTACAGTTGAAAGATTGTTCATTTCTTTTCTATGATGCAAGACCATTGACAATTTTTGTGCTTAATTTACATTGTTATTGTTAACATAAGAATGCATTTTACAACTTCCCTTTTTTACAGAGATCCACTTTGTTGGCATAACAAAGCCTTTAGTCAGGACTGGATTCTGGATTCCTTCCATATACCATTTTAGTATGTTGTATTTAGTATGATGTTTTGAGATCTTTTTCAATTCAGATTTATTGTGTGTTCTTATGCCTTCTTTTAGAGGAATTTTTTAAAAAAAAATTGTAGTCTGTATTCCACAAAGGATTATTATATGTTTATGAGCTTTTCTTATTGATTAGAATTGGTTGACACCTGGACTGTATTTTACATTTAAAAAGTCTGGTTGTGTTGATATAATAGTTATTATAATAAACTTTCTGATTTATTCACTGACTTGATTATACAAAAGCTATCATCCTTGTTTTTTAGTTACATGCTTCTTTGGGCATTCTAACAGACAAGTTAAAAAATTGGCTATTCCTTTTTTGAACCTTCCTACCCTTCTGTGCAGTCTGTGTAACTTGTGTGTACATGTATGTGTTTGTGTGTTATGTGTGTGTAATACATACATATTGTATATATGTATAATAACTATATATAAATACAGTTTATTATTGCCTTAATATGACTTATATGAAAAGTAGAGAATATGATATGTACATGCCTAATTTTGTATGTCCTTTTATTTTTTTAGGCACAAGATTTAATAGTGGGTATTTTTTTGTTATAAGTCACTCAAATGATGATGTCAGTGTTCTTTGGTAAATAATGTATTTTCTTCTTTTTATAGGTCCTTTTGTTTTGCATCACAGCTGCCATGTACATGTTCTTTTTCAGGTATGTTCTGTTATACTTATATATTTTAATACCAAAATAGTATCCCATTGTAATTTCTTTGTCAACCCTGAAACTAAAGTATTCCCTAAATAATTATCCTTTACAAGTGGCATAATTTTCTTTTCTCTAGAGTGGCTGGAAATAAATCACTACTCCTTTGTGAGTAAAGAGAAAGAGAGGGAAGGAAGATTTGCTTTTTTTCCTCTCCAAATTCTATTTACTGGTTCATAAATAGAACATGTCAATTAATAGCAATCAAATCCCAATAATTGAATTTTTGTTTTTTGTTAACCAATTTTAGGGATTTTTTTTTCACTCTCCTTATAAAACAATCAACATATTAAATTGAGATGAGAAAAACTCACTTTTTCTATCAAAGGCTTCTGCAAAGTTAACCATTTGTTAATAATGTTAAAATTGTATTTTTCCTTGACACTGGGTCTCTGAGAAATGTGGGGAATGGGGTACAGGTGTGAGAGGGTGAGTATTAGAATGGTCCAAGATTTAAATGCTAGTAAGAAGGATATTTGCCTTCTTCATAAAACCACAGTAGTATAGAAATATGATTTTTGATGAGGGAGAATCTGTTCCTTCGTTCCCTTCATTTTCAGTGATACCAATTAATTCTCATTTATTTCAGTGCACTTATTTGAATAGATTTTTAAAATTTTTTTCTGAGTCTAGGAAGAATTTAATCCCAGCAGGAATGACTAGGCCTTTAATAAAATCAGCACTTAATTGACAAAAGCAATTATGGATTTTTAATAAGGTATATTTGGTAGATATATTTAAAAAAAAAAGATGATTCAACCATACCAGAATTTTTAAACCACTAATTTCCTACCAGAACATCTTAATAATTTTTGGTAAAGCACAATGATATAATTTTAAATTATTATAACCTTTTCAAAGTATGCTATATGCAAATATAAAATAATTATTTTACTGTTATTATTCTTGTAAAGAGACAGCCATACTGTTAGAAGGGGAAAAAAATATATAAAGATTCAAGATAGGGAAAACTTGATCCGTGAAGGATTGATAATAGGATGCATAGTATGTTTTATCAGTCATTAGTGACTGAAAAATTATTGAATTTTTGTCTTTGTGAAATTGATTTATTTATTATTTTTACTGATCTTCATATGTACTATACTATTCCAGTGGTCTCTTTCCTATATTTTAATAACTTAGGGATGGGTTGAGGGAGTCTGGAACAATGACCATTTCATTTCCAAAAACTTAATATAATTATGTTCAGACACATTATTAGGACAATATTGCAAAAAGTCACATAGTTTATATCTTTGTGTTCTTTCTCATCTGAAGATATAGCATATCCAGTGGGGAAAATGCAATCATAAAAAGTTAAAATGTTAGAAACATAACTTTTGTTGATATGCACAGGTGGAAAATGCAATAGCAAGTAAATTTTCTTTTGTGAAAATTTCTAACAGAACCGGCAGTTAAAATCCTTTCTATTATGACACTTACAGACAGCATATGTGATTAACATTTAGTATTTCTTAGGCATCAGAAGTTTTTGAGGTTTAAAAACAAATTGTGTGTTGAATACACTGATATATGCCCAATTTATAGCATGGTTCTAGGAAATTATATTTTGAAAACTGCTACCATCAACCTAGTATTTTTGGTGTAGAAAGAAAATCAACCCTATAAATATGTGTTTTGGTGCAGAGCTACGGAACCTTTTCCTGTTTCAGTCACAAAGTCTGGGTTAAAAACAACAATTTAAAATACTTTCCAGAAGGCTCAATACAAGGTTTAAGTGCCAAGATAAACACTTACAATTTTCTGAGGTAAGGGGTTGTTTTTCTCCCAAAAGAAGCACTATCACCAAATTCAGTGTTCTTGGCAGAAGTTAGTTTGAATAAATCAACAAAAGAGGTTTGGTAAATGGTAAAATAAAACCATTTATGAAGTACTACAACAAAATAAAACAATGTTATATGTTTGTCTGAAGTCTAGCTTGTGTATGGAATGAACAAATAATACTGTATGTAGCATTTGGCAAGTCTACGTTCATTGGAATATTCTTAAAATTAAATTTTACTATAAACACATACATTTGAGGATATTTATTCCATTATTAACAATTATTTTAAATCTAATAGCATGAAATTAGATAATTAAATATCAAATGATAGTTTACCCAGGACTCCATTTTTGGTAACCTTGTTTGAGAAGAGGATAAGGGAAAAATTTGGAATGAGTCAACTGTGTTTTTATCCTAACCTATAAATGGGAAAAAGGGAAATTAGGCCCCCTTTCAATAAAAAGAAAATATGCCAATTTTTTTAAAAGAAAGAACTTGAGGAAGTAGTTCCATAAGTATTTTCTAAAGTTGTCACAAGTTGTGATGGTTTTAGTATGAATTTACCTAAAAAGCAACACAGTGTTTTTGGTATTGAAAACCATGCATAACAAAATGTGTAATTAAATATCTTACTTTGCCAGTCTCTTGAATAGTTTTTTATATTTCTTTTACGTAAATTATCTCATACATGATGATTGTGATTTTCAGTTTGAACACCAGAAGTTAAGTTTAGTTGAAATGGAATCCTGGAAATACTTCAAAGGCTTGGGTTTGGGGAAGGTAATGTGTGAAGAGAGAGCTTTAATTCTGTTTCAGTTTTTAGCCAGCTGGCCTACTAGCCATGAGATATCTATCCACACCAACACATGCTATGGATTCTGTTATGAATTGGGATACAAAGGAGGAGGAAACATATTTTGAAGATGTTTGGAAGAGTGGGCACTCTTCATAATGGTTCTGCCTCCTTTGTTCAATCACTTTATTATTTACTACGCATGCTGTTGTCATTCATTGATGTATCTTAGAGCATTGTCTATCACTGTAAATTCAGGCCAAGCAGAAGTCATGGTTGAAAACTCGATAAAAAATGTCGCATGCACTCCTTTAAAGCATTTCTTTACTTCCAAATATATATTTATGGGTAAAGCAGCCTGAGTTTTTTCAAGTCAAAGGATTTATCATAGTTCTTGATGTGAGCTTTATTGGGATCTTCCCAACAGTCATGTGGAAGGAAAAAAAAATGAGTTTCTGTTCTGCTAGCTCATTTCTGTTTTAATTAAGCAAAGGAAAGATTCAACAACAAACACCAAGTGAAATTATTGCACTTAATCATGCTTATAAAAACAATGAAAAATGCAACACTTTTAAACATTAATTCATTGGTTTTGTTTTCAGCATTAGGTATCTGTGTATGAAGAATACTAATACTTGAGAGAAAGAAAGTAATTTGGCATCATTTTTCTTTAAATAAATTAATATAGAATCATAAAGGATATTATAATAGCCTTGATCACAACGTAGTAAGTACTAGCTGGAAATTCTTTCCACATACCTTTACAAAGGAAACAACAAATACAACAGTTTGTTAAACATTTAGATCGAATGACTCAGACTTGTTGTCATAGCAGTTAATCTATAGACTATGTAGGATTGATGCATAATAGACATGTCGTAAATTATCCGATGTCAACATTGAAAAACATTGCATTTTTAGTTAGAAACCAGGGCAAATGAAAGCTTATTGTCGTATTTTAAACATATTTAGAAACAGTATATTTTTGCCATTTGATGAATTCTCATCAACTCCCTGTAAAGGCACAAATAATAAACCATTTCATTAAGGTATAGATTTAGTTTTTGTATTTAAGAAAGCCACACTATTTAGTGGCTGGACAACTTGCAATTCTTGAGTGAAAGACATTTGTGATTGTCCTTAAATCTCTTTGCATAAGCTTACCCTAGTATCTTTAGCAGCAAGATCGTGGTCTTTCAACTGTTCACTGATTTTTAAATGAAAGTCCTTTATCAATTAGATTCTATTTTTAAAAGTATTGCTTAAAAATACACAAATGGGCTGGACACGGTGGCTCACGCCTGTAATCCTAGCACTCTGGGAGGCCGAGGCAGGTGAATTGTTTGAGCTCGGGAGTTCGAGACCAGCCTGAGCAAGAGCGAGACCCTGTCTCTGCTAAAAAATAGAAGAAATTAATTAGACAACTAAAAATATATAGAAAACATTAGCCGGGCATGGTGGCACATGCCTGTAGTCCCAGCTACTCTGGAGGCTGAGGCAGTAGGATCGCTTGAGCCCAGGAGTTTGAGGTTGCTGTGAGCTAGGCTGACGCCACAGCACTCACTCTAGCCAGGGCAACAGAGTGAGACTCTGTCTCAAAAAAAAAAAAAAAAAAAAATACACAAATGCCCAGTCTAAAAATTATATTATATGGCATTTGGAGGTTAAAAAGTTTTACTTTGGGGTTAAGAGAATTTGCCCTGAATGATTAGATTTTATTTTAAAGAGATTACTTAAAGCAATGCAGAGAGTGAAATGTGGATTTGGAGGGGGCATATGACAGGTAATTGATGGGGGGAGGTCCTGTTGCAGTTATCCAGTAGAGAAATGGTGAGTACCTCGCTGAAGGTTATGGTAGTGATACGGTGGAGACTGAATTCATCTGCGACATGAGGATTGCTGCTTAGATGAAGAAGAGGGAAAAGCAATGTAAGGTGAACAAATTAGAAAATAGGGAAATTGTGTGGAAATTGAGTACAGCTTTTACATATACTGAGCCTGAGATGATTGTATTACATTCAGACAGAGACATATAGATATCAGTTGGATATTTGGCACTTAGGAGATAAATCTGGGTCTACAATAGAAATTTAGTGTTATTAGCATATAGAAAAGAGTTTACACCATGCAAGCAGATATTATTCCCTGGTGAGAATATGGAGAGCTAGAAAAAGCGGTCTGAGTATGGACCGGGGAATGCTGACGTTTGAAGTATAGATAGTGGGAAAGGAATCAGTGAAGGAGAAGCCAGAGTTGTAGCAAGAGGCATTATAAATATCGTCTTAAATTAAGGGGCTATCCATGGCTGTCATACTAGCTGTTTGACTTTGGACAAATTACATGACTTCTCTATACCTCAGTTTCTTCATTATGAAAAAGTGTAACCTAACATATAGGCCTCATAGGTAGGGTTGTGAGGATTAAATAAGATACAGTGTCTTCCAAATGATTTTGGGTATGATCCAAAATAAGAACTACATTTTATATTGTGTGACTATATATATAAATTTCCCAGAATAATACTTGACCTTGCTACATGTGATACATTTGGATATTTTCTATTCTAAATCATTTATTTAAAAAGCTGCTTTGACTCATAAATGGGTAACAGCCAGCGGTGTGAAAAAACATGGAGCTAATGCAGGTGAACTCCTAGCATAGTGATTGATCCCTTAGCAAAAGTGTAGTTAAGAGTAGTGATTATTGTTTTGTGTTTTTTTTTTTTAGACAGAGTCTCATTCTGTTGCCCTGCCCTGGGAAGAGTGCAGTTGTCTCCTCATAGCTCACTGCAACCTCAAACTCCTGGGCTCATGCGATCCTCCTGCCTCACCTTGCGAGTAGCTGGGACTATAGGAACACACTACGACAGCTGGCTAACTTTTCTATTTTTAGTAGAGACGGGATCTCACTCTTGCTCAGGCTGGTCTCAAACTCCTGAGCTCAAGCAGTTGTGATTATTGTTTATAAACTAGGAGAGAAAGTTAGTTAAAATAGATAATTTTTCAGGAATGAGGGATTTATCTCTAGTGCTAATGCTGTAGATGTGTCCAGTAAAGTAAGGATTAAAAAGTGTTCATTTGCTTTAGCCTCCTGGTGGTCAGTGGTAACCTGCTAGAGAAATTTCTGTAGTTGGGTTGGGGTAGTAGATGAAAAAATAAATATGAGATGAGGAAGTAAAGAGGGTTGAGTAAACTCAAGAAACTTGAGAGAAAGAGAAAGGGCCAGTTGTTAGAGGATTAAGGGTTTTTCTTTTGTTTTCTCTCTTCTTTCTCCTTCTCCATCTGACTTACACTAGAGAGCCTCCACTATGGGAAAATTCAAGTGAGTAAGAGAAGGTGGCACAAACAGGAGAGATTGACAAGTTGCAGGATGGGAAAGAGAATGTCAACATATATGGGTAGATTGTTAAACTTGTCTGAGACCAATCATGATAAATGATTAAGGGAAATTAAGACTGTGTTTGGAAGCCTTGGACACGTGGTTTAAGTGAAAGAGGACTGATGGATAGAAGAGGTAGGAAACAGAAAAATCTAATGCTTTTGCTTTTCTAAATACATGGTCATTTTAAAAAGGTAAATTAACTTTATATAAAAATGGACATGGACATATGAAACCAGTATTCCTTAGAAGATATATGTAGGTGAAATGAGTCAGTTCTATTCTTGGCAACCAAACCTATGAATTTACCAAAAATGCAGAATTTGTCTAATGAAAAGAGGAAATGTAGAGATTGTTAGGACTCTTGCTTTCCTCAAAACAAATGGAAAAGGTGAGAAAATAGAGGTTCATAAATGTAAATAATGTCCTCTGAGAATGCAAGGCTTATTACTAAGTCACGTGAGTAATCCGACTTTCTTTTTTGGTAGAAAAAATCAATCTGTTCATTTGGTGAGTGTACTCCATCTAAGAATGAGAAACTTGTGATAGATCTCTTTTCTCTTTTTACCTGTCAGCTGTTGAGATAGCTGTGCCCAGATAAAGAAATTACTTGAACATTTTATAATGGATATAAATTGTTTTTAGTAGAAAGCAAATAGAAATATTGTATGGAGAAATAGTATGAACCTAAAATGGGACTCCTAAAGTAAGGACTTAATGAGATACAGTCATGTCAAAAATGGTCAGTTGCCTTTCATAAACTTTTCGTAGCCTTGTTTTCACAACAATAAAAATGACATTTTTAGGTGGTTTTCTAAATGCAAGTATTTTGTTTGTGATTTTCACTGATGTCAAGGTTCAAGAAGTGAATGACATCCATGTGTTATTAAATCAATGGAAAGTTTACACTATTAATATGCTATTATCATTCATTGCCAGTAGGCTTATTCTAATTCCACAATAGTTCTGAGAGATTCTACTGGATATAGGAGCCTCTTTGTAAATCAGGATAGTGGTTTGCAGTTAAAATAAAGATTGAGCCATAATTATGTATATATATTTTTTATACTAGTAGCCTGTTGTATAATTTGGACCCAATGCAATTTTAACCTCTGTTAGCATTGTTAAGCTAAATCAAGTTGGCACTTTGCAATCTTCTTTTTTATTGATTCTGTAAGTTACAACTTCACTAGACTTTTGTAGTAATAATAGCTGTATCATGAGAAAGAAGTAAATTTTTTTTGTTTTATAAATTGTATTTATGTTTTTGACAAAACATTTTTATAAATTCAGTTTCCTTTTTAGGAGTTAAGAAAAATGAAAATAAGTTTTTTTAATGACAGTCTACAGATTTTAACAAAGCATTTTTCAATAAAGCATTTTTGTTTTGAGCAAGAAGAAATTTCTCTTGTGTATAAAATTCTGTTACCTTTGCAGAAGTCTCAGCAAATCAAACATTCATGGTAAAAGAAATAATAAATCATGATAAATTTCCAACAAAAATAACAAATCATTGAAATAATTTTAATATATTTTTGTCTTGACGATGTCAATAGTAGTCATTACTATTGGTGATTATTACAAGAGGGAGTTTTAGGTAAAACAGTACTCAGTAAATGTTTGAATGAATACTTAGTTAAAAACATTTAATGATTAGAAGTAAAATTATTAGCCTTCCAGAATTTTCATTGACTTAATTAAAAACATAAATGTGTTTTAGGAGGTTCTATGACATAACAGAAATTGTATAGTCTTTGATGCCACACATAACAGACTTCTCTTGAGGTTTTGGCTCTGCTACTTTGTGGCCTTTAACAAATTACTTGGCTGCTTTTGTCTTAAATTTTTCATCCATAAAACGATCCCTGTGGCTGTGATAAGTTAGAACAGATACTCATACAAGAAAATAATGTTTTTTAATGGTATTATATTTCCAAGCCCATCTTTAATTATTTAACCTATAAATGAATCAATACAATATATAATTGGAATATAGTGCCAGTGGTACTATAGAAACAAGTAATATTTATGATAATATTTCTTTGGAAAAGTACATTGGTGTCCAGGTATGTTAGAGCTAAAGCAAAAGGATTGGGAATTATCTAGATTTAAGCTACTTTACAGAGTCCCATGTTTGGAGCAAGAGTTTAGAGCATGGGCAATGAAAAGTGGGAGGACAGAAGAACAGAAATTAGAGCTCTTGGCTGGGTGTGGTGGCTCACGCCTATAATCCTGGCACTTGGGTGGCTGAGGTGGGAGGATCACATGAGGCCAGAAGTTTGAGACCAGCCTGAGCAAGAGCCAGACCCCATCTCTACAAAAAATAGAAAAATTAGCTAGGTGTGGTGGTAAGCACCTGTAGTCCCAGCTACTTGGAAGGCTTAGGCAGGAGGATTCATTGAGCCCAGGAATTTGAAGTTGCAATGAGCTATGATGACACCACTACACTCTAGCCAGGGTGACAGAGTGATACCCTGTCTAAAAAAAAATTAGAGCTCTTAGGGAGAGAATGGTTAAAAACAAAATAGGTTAATACTGCAAACTGTTGAGCCATGGGTTTGGGATTATGATTTAAAGTGGGGCTTTTACTTTCATTCTTCTTTCATTTTCTTTCTTCTCCATCTCTTTCCCACTCTGACTAGAGGCATTTGGGGCAGCACCAGTTAATGGGACTAGAGAGGAAGGGGTCTTGGAGGGATAGAGTAGATGGGCACTGTGGGGCAGGGAGGGGTGGGATGAGGAGGACAGGGCAAAGAAACAAAAAAATGTGTTGGCTCTGAATTCATAGAGCTGCAAAATGCTGCCATCCTTCTCTATTGCCAGCTTTACTCTCAACTATCTCTCAACTACTCTCATCCATTGAAAACCAGAATAAAAAATCTAGAAAGATTACAATGGGTGAAGAATGGAACCAAATAGGATATCCTTTTCACTCCATGATCCAAATATCTCTAGGCATTTTATCACAACTGGACTAAATAAAGCCACATGTAACTCTTAAAAATACCTGCAAGACCTGGGTGCTGCGGTGTGTTAAGAACTACAGTCCCAGCTAATTGGGAGGCTGAAGCAGGAGGATCTCTTGAGCCCGAGAGTTTCAAGGCTATAATGAGTTTTATCTGTGAATGAGAATAGCCACCCCCTCCAGCCTGGGCAAGACCCTGTCTCTAAAAAAAAAAGAAAAAAGAAAAAAAAATATCTTGCAGTACTTTTTTAATCATCTTTTCATGGCCAAACAGCTGCCATGCAGTTTACTCTCTTTCCCTACATTTAACTTTCTCTTTTCCCATCTGTAGGCGAGAGAGTGAAGGTGAAGAGGAAGGATAAGAGGAAATAGAGAGGAAACAGTTGCTAAATGTAGTGGGGCAAGAAGAGGCCTTAGCTATGTTTGGCTAGCATAGCCCCTTTGTATTTAAAGAATATACATTCATTTTATGTGTGTCTTCAGTGTAGCTATATGACTTTATTTTACCAGAATTTGTTAGTATGTCATCTGCTTGGTAAATTATAAAACTGGGAATGACTTTTCAACTTTATAATGAAATTCATTAGTGTTTCTGGGGTCTATTACAAAAATTGACCTCAAGGTCTGCTTAGTACCCCAATGTGTAGGCTACTTACTGTTTCCATATAAACTTCCTTTGTGTTAAAGGAAAGTCTTTTAATGAGGGTCTTTTAAAATGAAGTTTGAAATTATGAACTTCTTTCAATTAAATTTAATATTTACTTTTAATCCAGATACCACTTTACATTTTAAATATTTTTAGAGGCCATTGTATTAGTCAAAATAAGGGACTCCAATTGTATAAACTTTTACACCTATATACCTCAGTTATAATGACTACTTATTCCATCTGATTTAGGCTTGAGATATAAATATAATCTGGTTTTGAAAATATGAGATTAAAATTATTTGGAATAGAGTATGATTTACAAGCTATGGAAATTAGAAACTTTGCTATGAAATGCTGGTGGAATGTTTGAAGATACTTCTAAGAATCACCTTTTGGCTTTGTTTACTTGAATTAAGCTATAATATGATATAATACAATGCCTTGAGGATTTTAAATTTGGAAATTTGTG
Organism: Propithecus coquereli; assembly: GCF_000956105.1. Lineage (NCBI taxonomy): Eukaryota > Metazoa > Chordata > Mammalia > Primates > Indriidae > Propithecus > Propithecus coquereli. Next base: position 4,551,771 of record NW_012141636.1, read on the forward strand.
GTTGGGTGCAGTGGTACACACCTGTAATCCTAGCACTCTGGGATTCCAAGACAGGAGGATCACTTGAGGTCAAGAGTTCAAGACTAGCCTGAGCAGGAATGAGACCTCCATCTCCACAAAAGATAGAAAAATTAGCCAGGTGGGTGGCACATTCCTGTAGTCCCAGCTATTCAGGAGGATGAGACAGAAGGATTGCTTAAGTCCAAGAGTTTGAGGCTGCAGTGAGCTGTGATGAGGCCCCTGCATTCTAGCCTGGGCAACAGAATAGAATGAGACTCTGTTTAAAAAAAAAAAAAATAAATAAATGAAAATTGGGATTTTATGATGAATATTAAAAAATTATTGAGAATTATAAAACTTTACAATGAGACATGATACCCTGTGAATTAATAAAGTAGATAGCCAGAATATCTTTTTTTGTTTTTTGTTTTTTTCTTTTAGCTTCTTTCCAGAAGATACCCAGAGTTTTATAGAGCATTTTAATGGGCAAATGGCCTCAAATTAAGATTATATTAATGTGACATTTTTGTAAAAAAAAAAAATATTTTGCTCATTGTAGAAAAATGATTAAATACTGCTAAACAAAAATAATAATAATAATCACCCATAATCTCTTTTTTCAAAGATAAGAAACTACCAGCTTTTTGTTCATCATTACAGGCCATCTGCTCTGTCCCTCTGTGTCTGTCTCTCCTACCTCTGCCCTCCCTCTTCCTCTTTTTCTCCCCTCTGTGGCCCTTTCCTCCTTCCCTCCTTCACTTTTTTCCTCTCTTTCTATATGTGTATATATATGTCTCTCCGAAGCTTCTCAAATAAGATCTTATCATGTAGGCTGAATGATAATATGTCTTTGTATTTCCATATAAACCATATAAATGGATTCTGATACTAATCTTCCGTTTTTCCCTAAGAAACTGGTGATAACTCTTAACAATATGGATGTGACTAAACATTCAAGCCTCATACTCTTTCAAGTTCTAGAATCCTGTGTGCTAAAATGTCTGCTGCTTGTATAAGGAGCATTATTACTAATCCCAGAAAGTTCTTAGACTAGACTTTGCTCAAATTTGAAGCAGTTAACTGCTTGCTTTACCAGTTGTGAGAAATGCAACAATTCACTATGTCTTTCTCAAGCCCGACTCTTTGTCTCTATTATTTTCTACTGCCTGAAGTGCTCTCAGAGGTAATCAAGGAGCACTATACTATAGTTGAGATGGAACTCTGGGGTGCAACTGTGTTGGCTCAAATTCTTACTCTGTCTTACTTGTTTTGTAACCTTGGGTAAGTTACTTAGCCTCTCTGTGCCTCAGGTTTCTAATCTTAATTGAAGACGATAGTAACATTTACCTCATGGGGTAATTGTGAGTATTAAATATCTATTGCATAGTAAGCACTCAATAAATGTTAGCTGTTTTTTAAAATTTATATCAGAGCTATAAAGATCACATATCATATGATTCCATTTATATGAAATGTCCAGAATAGACAAATCCATAGAGATAAAAATTAGATTGGTGGATACCTAGGGCTAGAGGATTTGGAGGGAATGGAGAATGACTACTTAATGGGTATAGGTTTTTTTTTTTTTTAAGGGTAATGAAAATGTTCAAAAAGTAATTGTGGTGGCTGCACAAGTCTGAATATATTGAAAACCATTGACTGATACACTTTAAATAATGAATTGTATAATATGTCAATTACATCTCAAGCTGTGAATTTATTCTCATATATAAGTCTGGTACACTCTTGATCAAAATTAAAAGTCATAGATTGCCAGATACAAACTGTGATCACAGTATGTACTTCATGTATCTATAGTTTCTAGCTAATAATACATTCCAATTTAGTTTGAATGGAAATTAAATTTATAATGTAATATAAATTATCACTTATTTCATAGATTACATTTGATTATATATTGATATTGATTATATTGTGAGAACAGTTATTTTATTGTATTTTCTATTTATTTTAGGGGGAGGGTGCTTCAAAGTCACTGTATTTGCCATGGGTAATTTTTGAAATGAATGAAGGATATAGGAGGAAATTATATTAATGTATTATTTATATTTTTTCCCTTCCTTGATCTGTTTTAGACATTTTTCAGAATTATCATAGATAGCAAAAATGGTAAATATTTGGGTTTATTTCAATCTCCAGCCTTAATACTTCAAATAGTATATCCATGTTTTGAGGCTTATCTTTCATGCTGTATCAGTTCAGTGATGGTGATTACTGGAGAGAAAGTACACCATCTACATCCAAGCTCAGCTGAAATTTACAGTAAAACAGAATATTTTTTTCACCATTATTAATTTTTAGCACAGATTCTGTTTCAGATGAGTGACTAAGTCACTGAACCAGGAGTGTGTTTACCTGTAAGGTGAGCTAGTGGGAATGGGAGAAGCTTTTAAATTCTAAAATTTCAGCCATCTCTGTCCAGAGTCTTTCCTAGAAGAAGGAAAAAGTAGGTCTCTTCCCTTTTTTATTTTCCCTTGTCAATCACAAAGCCTCTTTGTACTGGTGGGGCCTTGATAGTGACTGAGTGGTGGCTGTTGATCATGTTTCTGTCATCCTCAAATGGAAAATAAAAGGAGAAGGAGAACACAGTTTTGAGTTCTCAGGCTTTGGGGCAGCCCAGGACCTGTGAATCTCAGCTGCCCTGGAATGCTTGCTAAAGTGATTTGTCACTGAAATAAAGTATGCAGTTTTTATGGTTTTGAGCTCCTTATGCATGTTTGGAACAAGAATGATATTAAAATTCAGATGATGGAAGACAGTTGAGCTTATCAGATTTGATTTCTTCTATCACAAAAGCATCAGTTCTAATATTGGAAGCACATTGCTTTCTTCACTTCTGTTTCTTCCTTGAATGTTAAAAAATGCTTTTTGAATTGGAATAATTCCGAATTTTAATGTTGTCAATAAGCCTTCCTTGCAGGGTATCATTTAAAGATAATTTCAGGGAATCTTATGAAAGATAAGACTCTCTTCACCTCACCTTTTAAAACCACCATTAACTTCTATTTGTATGAAATACACAGAGAAATTTATTATAGCAAGCCTAACTTGTTAAAGTTACTTGAGTCATAAGAATTTTATAATTATTACAGTTTTTGATCACTTTCCTAAATTTATTGTCTATTTCTTTTGGATTTATCTTACATCCTTTATAATTTTCTATTACATGTCAATGATTTGGAAAAACTATGTGAATGAATGTAAGTTAGACTAATGGAGCTTTCACCCTCTTAAAAGGATATACGCCTAATAAAAAAGGGAGTTAATTTTTTAGTCTTTGGAAAAGCAGAAATAAAATTGTATTGATAAGGATGAAAAATAAGAGTTTTGTTATCAAATGAGATATTTTTCTTTATTAATTCCTAAGTATCCTGTTGTTAGTGAACTGTTACAATTTTCCAGGTCTGATATAAGGGCTTTAAGGCAGCTGACAAACTTTAACATGCATCTTATTAAAATGTGGATGAAGGCCGGGCGCGGTGGCTCACGCCTGTAATCCTAGCTCTTTGGGAGGCTGAGGCGGGCGGATTGTTTGAGCTCAGGAGTTCAAAACCAGCCTGAGCAAGAGCGAGACCCCGTCTCTACTAAAAATAGAAAGAAATTAATTGGACAACTAAAAATATATAGAAAAAATTAGCCGGGCATGGTGGCGCATGCCTGTAGTCCCAGCTACTTGGGAGGCTGAGGCAGGAGGATCGCTTGAGCCCAGGAGTTTGAGGTTGCTGTGAGCTAGGACGATGCCACGGCACTCTAGCCCGGGCAACACAGTGAGACTCTGTCTCAAAAAAAAAAAAAAAAAAAAAAAAAAATGTAGATGAAGAGTCAGTAGGTCTGAGGTGGGATCTGAGCTTCTGCATTTTCAGTAAGCTCTTACGTGATGCTGGTGCTCCTGGTCTTGGGATCGCACTATGAGTAGTAAGCTGTAAGTCATATCAAGCATTAAATGTAATTTTCTATAACATCTGTAATCAAAAAAAAATCCAGAGAATATAATTCCACTGCCTCTCTTGGCAGCCAATTCCTGTAGTTCACAGCAAGCATAGTCAAGACGTTTTCTTCAAACCTCTTAAATCTCTAGCAAGAGGGATTGAGCTTATCTTTTTCTCAGTTGAAACAGAAAACAAGTATTCATAAGATTGCTTTAGAAGCTCAAAGATTAGTAAGGCTTTTTTCCCTCCTTCTTTCTTCTCAACATCAACTTCCATGAGATTTGTTTCCACTAACATTTTCTACAAAATATGGATACATGTGTTTGTACTACAACTTCAGTACTTTATTACAATCTAGCACACAGAAGTATCTGTTCATTTACCAAGGCATTTTCTTTGAGTTTGATTTCCCTAGCTGGAGTTCTGAGTTGTTTTTGTTGTAAGATACTATCTTTCCAAAGCATTTAACTTAGTTTCCACAGGAAAAAAGCTTTCTTCCTTTTTGGTTTGTGTAATGTGTAAGTCAGTTGCATAATTACATTAACAAGTACAACTGACATAAACACATTTAGGGACAAACACAGCTGATGCTTGGCAAGCATATAACTCAACCAATATGAACAGAGGTGTATGTGGTCATATTTGGGAGTAGTGTTTTTATTTTTGAGCAATGTACACATTAGAATGTTTTACAGAGAAAATAGGAAAACTAAGATAAATTGGTCTTATTAAATGTAGTCTCTTAAATGAAGATGGGATAAGAGAACTTTTACTGTAAAGAGCACATTTTAAAAATATTTACTAACTTCTGATTCTACACCTTTTGTAACTGCAGTGTCATCACCACTGTCTTCTTTATTCTTTTAGAATTTTGTCCATGCCTTAAAGCTCTCAAGATTTGGCTTCTACCATTGTGGTTTTTTTTTTTTTTTTTTTTGGCTTGTTATTTATCTTAGTAGAGCCAGCCAAACTTAAGCCATACTTTTATTATAGGAAATAGTTGATATAGCTGACATATATATTGATGCTTATATATTCTAGCCTAAAAATAACTGCAGTTCAAAAATTCATAGACTGTATGCTGATTTAGTGTTCTTTTATGTTTATTTTATATGTTGCAAAATTCCATAAATAAAAGTGCTATCTTTTAAAGTGAATAATACCAATACTTAATGTTTCAGGGGATTATGGATTTTTAGAATAGGAAGGAAATAAATGAAACATTATGTAATACAGCACTGTCACTTTTCTGGTGAAGAAAATGAATCTTCAAACTTTTTTTGTGGCTTACCGTAGATCAGATAGCAGTTAGTGACAGAGATAGAAGTAGACTCTTGAATAATTTACTTTAAAATATTACCACGAACTATTTTAAAACAATTGAATATTTGGAAATTTATGTGAAGGGTGTGGCAAAAGACCCAGTATTATTTTTGTGCTCTTAAATACTACAATGTGATGGAAAGCCTTTTGAGAGGAAAGATGAAATTAAACAGAGAGACTTAGAAATTAAGGAAGATAGAAATTTGATCAAAAATTTCTTAATGCATATTTCGGATTTTGTATATGACATAGTTTAAACTATGACGGAAGTACCATCTCATGGGACTACTTATCTTTCTCTTTGAAATAGTTAAATATTTCTTATTGCCATTAGAAATTTTCGAAATTCCTTTTTTGTGACTAGGTTTTAGGCCAGAAAAGGATAAAAGCTACTTTGTAGTCAGATGGCTATGGTTTCTGTCTCTGTGTTTCAAGCTCGCTCTCTCTTCCTCTCCTCTCCTCCCCCAGTCCCACTTTGTTTCTTTTCTTTTTGTTGTTTTGTTTTCTGCTTTTGCTTTAATTTATAATATCAAGGAAATAACTAGTAATACACCACATGGCCCCTAACATTAACTAGCCATCATGTCATTTTAAGTGTGACAAATGTCTGGATGAATGACATTTTAGAACCAAATTAAATTTGTTACTGTTTCTTTATGCATTATTGGTGATTTCTTTTTAAGAAGAAGGAGCTATACATTAGCATATCTTTGTAATCATTTCTGATCTTTCGTCATGAATTGATCACTGTTTTTCTTATGAAATGTGTACAGATATATATTAAAGGTTTATTTGAACAGCAGTCTGTACATTTTAAGAATTTCAGCTATTTAATCTTTGTAACGTAGTTCCAGCGTTAAGCTCACTGGATATAGTTAGTTGTCATTTAAATTAAATTTTCCAAATCTATAGTAGGTTAATTTCATCTAGAAAAGTAAAAAAATCTTAAAAATATTCTTTGTTTCTTAGCTTTGAGGACATTGTTTTGAGTTCATTTTGTTGAAAAATAATTGACTAGATTTCCAAAGAGATGTATAAAAAAGTACTATATGTTATTTTTTAAAACTATGTACTACTTGAAGTTTCAAAAGATGGATCTGAAATTATGTTGTAGAACGTAGGTTTTACATTTTTCTTTTCCAGGTTGAATTGGCCACAATATTAATAAGCTATAATTGAAATATAGAACTTTGACATAAAGAAGAAATTGGAGTGTTACTAACAGCTGTTGTCATAAAAGAGACATAGAAATTTATTGTGTCTCTAGAACATTATCTTCTCATGAGTCTCCTTTCTCAGCTTACCAAATTTGAGTTCTACTTCCATTCTGCTTTATCTTACTTCAGTTAAATATCTTTCTTCTTGTTCAGTACTTGAATTAAACAGATGCTAATGTGATCACATCTGCCTTATATAAGGTTCTATTTTATCTATAAGTATTCTTTTCGAACCATACTTCATTTGGTTTAACTGTTTTTACTGGTTATTAATGTCCAGATCTTCTCTAATCTTGACCTCTTGCCCTACAAATCTAACTCTGTTCCCTAATTGTGGCTCTTGAACTTTTTGTTTAAATTTAGCATGTCTCTTCTTTTCAGCACCCTCTTTCTACTTTTTCTTCACCCGATAGTTATATCTTCTCTGTGAGTGGTCAGGTAGTATATCCCCTCATTTACAATGTGGTAATATTAATAATTATACAGGCCAAAATTTTGGAACAACATACTTTCCTTTAGTGTTCAATTTTATTAGGAAGTGTATAGTAATTTTAAAAATGTTGTCTGGGCGCGGTGGCTCACGCCTGTAATCCTAACACTCTGGGAGGCTGAGGCGGGAGGATCACTCAAGGTCAGGAGTTCAAGACCAGCCTGAACAAGAGTGAGATCCCATCTCTACTAAAAATAGAAAGAAATTATCTGGACAACTAAAAATATATATAGAAAAAATTAGCCAGGCATGATGGCACATGCCTGTAGTCCCAGCTACTTGGGAGGCGGAGGCAGAAGGATTGCTTAAGCCCAGGAGTTTGAGGTTGCTGTGAGCTAGGCTGACGCCACGGCACTCTATCCCGGGCAACAGAGAGAGACTCTGTCTCAAAAAAAAAAAAAAGTTAATATATCCTAAATAGAACCTGTCTGTATCTCGATGTTTTGTAACACTTTTCTGCAGGAAGTAGTACACAAGTCATATTTCTGGCTTGTGTAAATTTCTGACTTGTAAATTTCTGCAGTTTACATGGAAGAAGTTTTAGATTCTTGTGGAAAGAGCTAAGGATATACCAGTGAGAGAGATGATGAATATAATGAATTTGAGCAACAGATATTTATCTGAATTTTATCACCTTTGAAGGAGTCATGTATCACTAGGAACTTTACATGTAAATAGCATAGAAACACATTATGACTTTAAAAATCCACTGTACCAGTCTTTGTCTCCCATAGCACGGAGCCATTTTGTCCCTTTCTTGCAGCTGTAAAGGCCTCTGGATAGTGAGGCTTTGTTGAAAAGGGAAAAAATAATAGCTAGCCAATATTTATTGGGTGCTTACTATGGCCAAGACACTGTGCTAAATGCTTTACAGACAGTGCTGGGTTAATCTGTACCACCACCCTAAGAGGGTAGGTACTGATATTTTCTCCATTTTACAGGTGAGGAAACTGAGGTTTTGAGAGGTTAAGTAATTTGCCAAGAATTATATAATGAGAAAGAAACAAAATTTGAATTCGAATTTGGTTCTCTCTAACCTTAGAGCCTGCTTTCTTCATTACTTAGTCTACCTAACTGACTACACCAGTACTTCTCATTTTTTTTATATCATATCATATATAGAAAATATTAGTGTATGTTTGTATTGTATAGTGACAAAAATGGCTGAGGCAGCTCAGAGCTGGAGGCAACTCACCTGGAGGTTCCAGACACACTAGAAGCCTTCCCCGTTGCCCCTACCAAGTCAAGTTAAAGTAAGGAGGGGATCAGTAACTAATCCTTCAACCAGTTGTGGAGACAGACCTATTGGGAAACTGTTCTACACTATAATGTCTCCCTCGGAAAGAGGAGGCAAAAGGTAAATGCTCCTTTTTATAATGTAGCGATGCCTCCCGCTCCCCTTATCATCACAGCTAGGTTACAGGAGTTTGGATGGTGATGATGTGTTTTCAGTTCTTCTGTGTTCCTTTCTCTGTCTCATTTTTTTCCTTCTTCTTTCCTGTTTGCTATACTAATAACTCCATATAATTGATGGTTAAGTTTTGTTCTTTCAGGAAATATTTATTGAGCTATATGCTTAATATGATGTGTGAAGTTATATGTAATAGTACAGTGGTATGAACAAAGTGCAGTGAACAGGAAGGACACTGATTAGTTTTAACTGGGGAGTGTAGCACTAACAAATGCTTCGCTAACAAGTAGCTTCTTTTTCAAGCTCTGAAAGATCAGTTGAATTTAAAGCCAAGGAGGTCAGGAGATTGGTGATAGGACCATAATGCAGATAGAATCAGTAGTAGCAGGAAAGACTTAGAGGTTGGACCACTTAGAACTATGTTTACATGTTTAAAAAAAAGTAAAAAGGAAGGGAGAAAGAGAGGAAGGCAGGGAGAGAGAGAAAGAGAACTCTTTCTTGCCCCATTATTTGTTCTAGTCATTACCTTTTTTTCTTTCTTCCTCTTTATAGCAGATTTCTCTAATCACTTGTCCATATTTGCTGTTTGGCTTTCTTATGTGCCACTGTAATCTGATTTCTAGTCCATCACTCCTTAGGAATTGATCTTTCTGAGGGCATCAAAAACACCCTGTAACTAAATCTAATGGACACTTTTATATTCCTATTTTACAGGGCCTCTCAGCTACTTAGGACATTGTTGCCCACTTCTCATCATTCTTTTCTTAGTTTCCCTGAAATGATGCTCTTTTGATACTTTTTTCTATCTCTCTAGTCACACCTCCATTTCCTTTTCATTATTTTCTTTCTTGTACCATCCCTTAAATGGTAGTGTATTCAATATTCTGTTCTAGGACCTCAGCTTTTCTGACTCTTTATACACTCCATGGGTAATCTTACACATTTCTATAGTCTTCATTACTATTTATATACTGATGACCCCCTAATCTATATCTCTAGCTCAGCTCTCTTTCCTGAACTTCAGATCCATGTATTAAACTGCTAACTGAGCTGTCTCACTGCTCCTCAAAGTAACATTTTTACAAAACAGAACTTACTGTCTCTGTTTTAACCCTTCTCCTACCTAACCCCTTCTCGTTCAAACTCTTTATTTTTCTTCAGGTGTTTATTTCAGGGAATGGAAATGATACTCCACAAGTTTGCCCAAGTTTGAAATTTGGGCATCATCCTAAACACCTCCCTTTCAATCACTCCAATATTCAGTCACCAAGAACTATCTATTTTACCTCCTTTATATCTTTCAAATACCTGAGACTGTGTCCATCCATACTACTGGTACTCTACTCCATAATCAAGGCATCCATTGCCCTGGTTACCACAAAAGGTCAAACCTGCCTTCTAACAAGTTTCCATCCATCTACTCTCTGTCCCATCCAGTTCATTTTCCAGCTATAACCAGAGCTCAATTATGAGCCTGTGTTTCCAGTTTAAACTTACTGAATGGATTTCTTGTCCTCAGAGTCAAGTCTAAACTCTTAGGTAGACTGCAGCTTTTATAAAGGTCTGTTCTCATTTGTGGGGCTGGGAATGCAGGAATTTGAGTCTGTTGCCTGGATTTGATACCACTTACTGTGTGATATTGAACTAATTACTTGTCTTCCCTTTGCTTCAGTTCTTTGCTTTCTTAAAATGGGGTTAACAATAGAGCCTGGGATTATTGCTAGGATGAATGAGTTGTGAAAACAGTGCCTGATACATAGTAATTAGTCAATAAATATTTATCCAGATAACATTATTTTTAAGAAATCCAAACTAATGGCATTAAATAATATGGTCATTCACTAGTTAAAGCATAAGAATATTTGTAACTTCAACATACACAGAGAGCATGTGGTAATCAGTGTTCCTTGTGGACACATACTAGCAAAAAACGGATAGTGTATATACTGCGTATTGATTAGAAAATAGGCAAGTGAACACCATTAAGAATTCAAAAGAGAGGACATTCTGTAAAGATTTGATGTGGCATTAAAAGGATAATTAAGGCAGTGGAAGGTACAATAGAAGCTAACATTTTTTGAACCCTTACTATGTGATAGACACTGTGTTTAACACTTTATATGCATTACTTCCTTTACTTCCTCAAAAGACCTTTGAGAGATATTATTTAGAACTTTATTTTACAGATGAGAAGACTGAGGCTTAAAAGATTAGGCAGCCCTGTGAAGTATAGAGCTAGAATTGCAATCCAGATACATGACAGAGAAGTCTTTTAATTATTAATGATTTAAAGTGTTTTTTCTTTTTGGTCCCAAGTCTTTTGAAGCAGTGTACACATTCTCTCTCTCTCTCTCTCTCTTTCTCTCTTTCTCTGTCTCTCTGTCTGTCTCTCTCTGGGGTGCGTGTATGTGTGTGTGTGTGTGTGTTTAAAAACAATTTAGTGTTACTTTAAATGCATATAAAATATGGTGTGTTTATCCGAATTTTTTCACTCATAAAATATATTTTGCAAGTATGTTTTTGTCTCAGTATATATAGAGAAAAAAATACCACACATCAGCCTTAGGCATGAAAGTTCTTGGGAGAATATTATAGTCAGGGTTGACTATTAAAAAAAAATATTTTGCAGGTTATATTACTTCAGGCTTTTTAACTGACGCTTTATGAATTATGATTAGAGAAATTTGTGTTAAATATGTCTATCTCTTTGATGACCTTTTGTAATTTTTGCAAATGTAGAAAAAGAACTGATATTGACAATTCAGAAGTTCTGTTCAGGCTTGATTTAATCTGACTTTACAGGCTTAGTACATTTCATTTTTTGTAGAGCATTTGCAATAGAACTTTTGTTTGAATAGATTTGGGATGTCCGTATGAGGCTTTTGTTTTATTTGTGACAGACTTTAAATGGTGTTATATCAAGTACTATGTTTTTAAACACCAAACAGGCTAGATTCTCTTGTGAAGATAGATTGGCTTTGATTATCATCAATGTGGGTAATACCCTTTTTCTTTCATTTCATTGGAAAAGGTTATTAAACAATTCTTGTCATTCATCCTATTTTGGTATTATGCATACCTTTTGCACAGTTTGCTTTTTGTTCTTTTTTTTTAAAAGAAAAAACCTTTTTTAATCTCGATGCTTTTGTTTTGATAGCTTGCCCTAGCAGGCCAAAACTATGAGCTTTTAGCAATTTTCAGAATGTATAGTTCTTTTGTTCTTTCTATTTCTTTGTTAAAGAGATTATAAACTATGTTCTTAACTGTCAAAATCTAGACAACAAAATTCACAAGTTAATTGAGCTCTTATAAAGGGAATAGGGCTTAGTGCTTCTCACTAATATCATATAAGAGAAAGGTTTTTTGCTTTGATAATTTTTCTCATGGATACGTTAATTTGTATTATTTAATGCATTTGTATTCCAGGTAGCTTCTGATTTTTCCCCCTTTTAATAACGTCCTCCTGGAAATGAAATGTTGGGAAATGATACCTCTTTTTCACTGTTTATTATCTGTGTCAATAATTTCAGTTCACCCATCCTGACATTTTATTTTGAATTAGATGTGGGGATATATGTAACTTTAAACTCATTTTTAAAGTGCATCTTGAACATAAGAGGCAGCAGTTTTGTAGTGGGATGAGTACAGCTTTAGAATCAGACTAATTTGTATTCAGATTTTATTTTTACCACTTACTACTTGTGCAGCCTTAAACTATTTAATTTCTTGAGCCTATTTCTTTATTCATAAAATGCCAATAATTTTTCCTTTGCTGATTGTGTTGAAGTTTAGAGACAGTGTAGTTAAGGTCCCTTTCAGTGCCTGACACATAGTAAATACTCAGTAAATGGTATGTTTGTGCTACTTCTCTCAAGGAAGATATTTTAATATTATCTCAGTTGTGAGAAAATATCTATAAGAAACCCTTTCTGCTCACATGACAGGATTTGATTTTACTGACTCTTGAAGATAAATGTAAACATGTGACTGTCTTTGGCCAAAGGAATGTGATTGAATAAGATATATGCCACTTCTGGGCAGAAGCTTTTAGAGCCTGTACTTCAGTCGCCATATCATCTATTCCTGTCTTGCTGATTAATATACACAAATTGCCTATGATAGTTCTATTACTCCAAGTTCATCTTGAGCATCCTAACCAGAAAGCATAAGAATATATTTTATGAGAATGTGGTGGTCAGCAGACATGTTGGAATCTGGAAGTTAAATTTTTAATGAATATACTTAATAGAGTAACATACTTAATGGGGGAAAAGGACATTGTTAGGCAGTAAAGCCTTTGAGTTTCATGTACTATAGACACCCAAGGCCTGATAACAGCAGGAGTAGCTGTTTAACAGCACCGAACACCACAGGTCCAGAGAGAAATGTAAAAGGTATCTGTAGATTAAGATGAATGATATTTCATCTTAATGATAATCCATCTTGAAGAAGTGGCTAGTTGTTGCCACTTGCGTTGTTACTGTGATTGCCTATTTGAGCATCTACTTTGTGTGCTTTAGGGGGTTGGGAGGGAAAGAAGCTCAACTGATTAGAGCAGTTTGCCTGCGGATGTGAAAGTGTGCACCACTTCCTAGCTGTTTAATCTCGAGCAAGTTCTTTAATTCTTTTAGTTCTGTTTTTATACACATAAAATGGGTATGATAAATGCCTGTTGATAATGTAAAGATGTTAATAGTGTATATTGGATAACATATTAAATGCTTAGCTTTGTGACTACAACTTAGAAGATGCAAAAAATATTAGAGTTGTCTCCTTGTTAACTGCATTTGTTGAGAAAGGTGGTGCTGATGCATTATGAAGACCTTCCTTTTTCTACATGATTTTAGAAAGGAATAACACTATTCCTTTTCTTGTGATAGTACCTTTAATAAAATCCTTTTATTTATTTTCCTGAATTTTGCATAAAACTGACTAGGCTATAAGTTTACTGAAAGGCATATACTCTTTTTCATTCCAAAGTCCTACTAAGGTACGTTGTCAAAATAGGTCCTCATTTCCCTTCTACAGTATAGGCTCTCAGTAAATAGTAGGTTAGATTGAATTTCTTATTTAATTATTCAGCATTATAATTGTTGTGTTCATATTTATACATATAAAATCTGCATAGTTACTGTTATAGAGATATTTCTTATACAAAGAGACTTATCTATACAAATAGATGTTAGACTAGAAAGCATCTAGTAAATTAAATAGTCCAAATGCCGTTTGCTTCATGCTTATCTGATAATTAAAAGTTGTTAATAAAGCAAATTCCTTCCATCAAATCCTATTTTTTTCCATTGTCTTACATTTGAAAAATTCTTACTTCCTTGTTTAGGGTTTTCTGAGTATGGTACCCCCTGAGATTTGAGGCAATATTTAGCTGAAATTGCAGCAGAGATTAAAAATCCCACAGTTATCCAGGTGCAGTAGTCCTAGCTACTCAGGAGGCTGAGGCAGGAGGATTGCTTGAGCCCAGAAGTTTGAGGCTGCAGTGTGCTGGGATCGTTCCTGAGAATAACCACTGCCACTGCATTCCAGCCTGGGCAACATAGCAAGACCTAGTCTCACCAAAAAAAAAAAAAAAAAATCCACAATTGCAAATTTATAGATTTAGTAATAGATAGTTGAAACATCTGGTGATAAATATCAACGTAAAAGGTTTAAAACAAATTTTAGTTTAGTCTTAGAAATAGTCTTGCTTTTGTTGAAGTAGTCCTATAATATTCCTAGTGAGTTTAATGCTATGTAAGGATTGGATTTCATACTGTGTATGAGACATCCTTATAATCCGAACTTTGAGTTCTAAAGTAATTAAATCTGCCCTTGATTAGCATATACAGTGATAGAACCTTATTCAGAATTTCGATTCATCTGAAATACCATTATAATAAAATTCTAATTAAGTCATTATTTTAATGGTATATTAAACTGGATTTTGTATAATAAAAAGAGTAAGGAGTATGAGTGACATAAAGTATTAAAGGGTGCCCTGTTTTAAGAAATTTATAATAGAATACATGTTCTTCCAAATGGAAAAATCAAATGCAATATTTGCTTTCAAAGCAATCACAAATATTTACATTATAACTTTAAAGTTGTAAAGTTTACTGCACGTACATGAAAGATTTCCTGTATTGCATGCTCTTGACTTCTGGTAGTAAAATAATGCCTTACAATGGGGAAGAAAACAAAATACTCTATTTTTTATATTTTAACTGGAACAATTTAAAGATAGCACATGTTCTTTCTTTTACCTTATTTGCTTTTTTAAAAAAATTGTATAGTTTTGTTTTAAAATGTGCAATTGTTTTTTTCTCTAACATATTAGGTTTCTATTTATTTAGACTTAATTAAATGTATTCAGTTACAGTAGCATAATGTGTAGATTCAAACTCAAGCTAAATCTTACATTCTTCAGTGTTAATAATGTATAGCTGCAGTCCCCAACCCCCAAACTGTGGACAGGTACTGGTCTGTGGCCTGTTAGGGACCAGGTGGCAGAGCTCTGCCATGTACAACACTGCCCCCTATCCCAGGCCCCTCCCCACTGCAAAATTGTCTTCCATGAAACCAGTTCGTGGTTCCAAAGAGGTTGGGGACCACTAATGTATAGCTTTTCTTCACACATTTTATTCCAATAAAATGAAGAAATTTTTACAGTTAAAGATGGCTGTGGTATTTGGCACAATTTCTGTTATTAGAAAAACTACAATATTACTTAAGAAGAATCTAAAATTTTCCATCATTTAGATAATAAAATAAAAATATCATATTAATTACATTAAAAAAGTATTGTTGGTACGCAACAACATCAGTTCTGAGAACTGAATCATACAGGAGTCGAGTGAGCATCTGAGTCCATATGTACTACATGGAAAACAGCCAGTTACAGCTAAAACATTTTCTCATAACATTCATTAACTTTCCGTAATGAAAGTGTTTCACACTTGGATCAGCTCTTTTGGAAGGAAGAAAGTTAGAGCTAGAGCAAATAATATTTAATGCTCATTTTATAAACCAATAGTGAGGAATCTAGCTAGAAGCCAAGATTTTTAGTCTTACACATCTGGTCATGATGATTTTGGAATCTTTATGCTCTGATGATATGCCTTTGTTATGACTTTAAAATATTTTCTGGCCAAACCTTTAAGCAGGTATGGAAGCAAATCCTGAGTCAGACCAAATTCCTACCATTGTGAAGAATACTGGACTCTTTTCATTCTGAAAGAGAACAATTCTTTGGATGGTTTCAGAGAGCCATTTTGCCATATTGCATATAAAAGGAGTATATTACTCCTCAATGTTTTCTTTTCTCTCCTCTTCTTCCTCTCCTCCCAACACCTTCAAATTTGTTTCCTTTTATTTGAATACTATTTTAGGCCACATTGTAATAAGGATCTAAACACTTCTGGAAAATAATTGGCATGTATCTTTTATAAAATATTCAGATATTTTCTCAAAGATGCATTTAACCTAATCATCTGCCATTTTGATATCATATTTAAAGAAAATGAAAGATACACTCAACTTTAAAATAATTTTTAGGTGGCTTGTATAGTATGTTAAATTGTCTCTGAGATAAAAACAGAAGCACAAGGTATTTTCTATTTCATTTCATCCCTTAGGTCACAGTTAATTATTAAATATTATACAGAAAATATCAGGGATCATTGCATGCGTTGAGACAGTTTATTTCTTATTGGGCATCTTCCCAGTTTACTCAGAGTGTTCCTCGAGATATTGAGAAAGTCATTTAAGATGTCTTTACATACATTTAATTTGTACTAGTAGTATCTATTGAATGTAGTTTACTTATAGCTAAAAGGTTTTACTGAAATCCTTTCTGTTTTTGAACAAAGATTAAATGTTTTTCATGACTCAGAGTAATGAAGAAGGAAATATTTATCTTGAGGATAAGCCAATTTATATATTATTGGACATAGCACAGACCACCCTGAAGTCTACTGTTTATAGTTAAGGATTTTAAATCTACATATGCACTTGATGAGCCAGAGCTATCTTTGTTCCAACTCTAAAGTTTTGTGTCTGCAACGGGTAATAATTTCATGTTCCCCACTGCTAACTTCCCCCTCCCTTGTCTAATAAAATTCTGTCAAGATTATTTTATTTCCACAGGGGAAAGGCTTCTTTGGACCTCAGTAATAATAACATTGAGAAATTTCATCTATCAAAGCACTGATGTTTAATATTGTTGGAAAACACGAGAGTTATATTTGCTTTCAAAAGCAATTTCTTTCATATATATGTTAATATATAATATGTACATATTATATATGTAAATTTACAGCAGAATGTAGCTGACTTGTTTTTAGTTCAAATTTGTATTTCATTTGAAGCTTTATTCTCCCCTGCGCAGCCACAAATTTTAGAATTTTTCAAGGATTGATTCTAAGCTCTCTTATTGTCTTTCTGTATTTTCATTGTAAACAATTTACCCCATGCTCATAGCTTTAACTATTGCCTAATATAATAGGAATGGAGTATTTTCTAGGGTCATGGAATTTAAGCTGGAAAAGGAGCATAGTGAAGAAGAAAGCATTGGTAGATGGGAAGAAATATGGAGCTATTGAATTGGAAGTCTCTTAAGAGGCCAAAGAACCTTTATGGTGGGAGTAGTTCAGCAAGAAAATTAAGAGTAAAGAAGAAGGTTATTAGAAGGTGAACTGCTTCAATAAATTATTCAAGAGTAGTTAGGATGACAAGGTGATGGTAGTAACTGTAGATGTAGATGGCTGAAGTGAAGTGGAGTTACTCACTGAAAACAAGTCCAGAGGACTGTGTGGATGAGGATGTTGAAGTCACCTGGAAGAACGAGAGGCTTTGGAATTGAGAGAAAGACTGTGAGGTAAATTCTAAAGCATTGATGAATAAGGGAGAATGATGGGTAGATTAGCAGATACAACAGTGATGTGGAAGCAAAGAGGGTAGTACGAGTAAATGGCATGAGCCTCAAATGATCAGGGTCTTTACTATAGAATTGAAGATAACCGTATGAAACATTGTAGAAACAGGGAACATAGAAGAAGGTGATAAGTAAATGAACAGACTTCATTTGAGGTGGCTACAGGGCTTATGTGTCTTTAGGGGACAGCTAGTTTTCAGTGGAGGCAAAGAGATGAAGAAAACTTTCCCAGATGTGTTGAGAATTTGGGCAACGTAAAATAAGTAATAAGTACTCAGTAAATGCTATTTGTTCATATAGCAATAGAGAAAGTTGACTGAAACACTAGTATGCCCACATCCCTTTCAGAATTCATTTGTATTGGTGTTTGGAATAGAGTAAACATACCATAGATCTTAGGTCCCCAACCCCAAGGCCACAGAGTGAGCGGAAGAGTTTTGCGATTCCTCCCTCCCCTGTCTGTGGATAAATTGTCTTTGAATTGGGGGGGGGGGTGGCTCACAGCCGGAGGTGAGCGGAGTTGCCAGTGAGCAATCTAAGCTGAAGCTCCCCATCTCTCGCATCACCATCTGAGCTCCACCAGCCACCCACCTTCCGTGGAAAAATTGTCTTCCATGAAAGCAGTCCCTGATGCCAGAAAGGTTGGGGACTGCTGCAGATGGATTTTAATAGTCTTAGCATCAACAGAATGAGGTCAAGAGAACTAGATGGGTAAGAGAAACGAAGAGAGAGCTATGAGTGAAATCAGTGCAAAATTTGCAAGTCAAAGGAAGCATTTGCTGCCTTAGGACAGTAGAGTTCTATTTTTAAGTGTAGATTGCTTGTGTACATCTTGGAATTGTGTTCCTAAATATCTGGTGCTACTTAAAGAAAATGCTTCAAAGTTTTGTATCTTTTGAGTTAATGATCCCACAATCACATTTATAAATTACCAAGATAGTATAAAATTGTTTTCTCTTTAATATAATGATAAATCATTATCATTTGATTTATAAATAATCAATTATTTAATCTATTAAGTGGTAAAACTAAGTAAAAATTTTCTTACTGAATGATCTCATTACTCTTTCTTGGTAATGCTTTCTAAATTTTCCTAGTGGAGTAAATTACCTCTTATTAAGCAGATACATTTGGCTGCACTGTCAGTGTTGGACCTTGTGTATGTTTGAGATAATTTCCTTGTGTTGAGCAATTTCCTCAAATTCATTTAGTATTGGAATATAAATATATAATAAATACTATTATTGGAAATATTAATAGTGATCATGATAGCTAACACGTATATAACACTTATGCCGAGCACTGTTTAAATACTCTACATATGTTAATTAATCCTCAGAACAACCCTATGAGGTAGGTACCATTATTGCCATCCCATTTTTATAGATGGGTAAGCTGAGGTACAGAGAAGATTCACTAACCTGCTCAAGGGCACATACCTGGAAAGTGGTAGAGCCAGGATCTGGACCAAGCTTTCTGGCTCCGGAGTCTGTGCTCTTAATCATTCTGCTGTACTACTTCATATGATCTCAAGAAGAATATGACCAATAAAAAATAAAACTTTTCCTTTCCTCCGCTCTGTTTCTTATTTTCTCAGTCCATATGGAGTACTTAGGATTGGGTTCAGTGCTTAAAATTAGAAAAAAAAATACAGTGGCATAAACAAGAGAGAAATTTATTTCTTACATAAAAGAAGGCTGGCAGTGGGCAGTACAGGGCTGACAAGGTAATGCCACAGTAATTGTGTCCTAACCCGCTGTCTGTTAATACCACCCTTGTGAGTCAATTTTATTCTTAAGGTTACTTCGTATACTAAGATGGCTGCTAGAACTCTAGCCATTATATCTGTCTTACAGGCCAGAAGGAAAGTGAATGACAAAAAAGAAAAAAGAAAAGGCTCCTTGTATCCAAATCACCTTTCTTTAAGCAAAGCCCCATGTAACACCTCTGCTCACATCTCATTATTTAGAACTTAGTCACATGGCCATGAGTTGGAAATTATAGTCTCTTATTCTGGATAGCAGCATGCCTAACTAGAAATTGAGCTTTTGTTATTAAAATACAAAAGGAGAATGCCTGTTGGGGTAAGTCTCTACCAGTTTGTGAAACACCATCCTTGGTATTCGCATCTTTTCAGACTGGTCTTTAATAGTGACTTATATTAACACATTTTGAACTGGAAATTTTGATAACTGACACATGTGAGTGGACAAGAATCAAGGAACATTGGAAGGGGATTTCCTGTCACTCCTGGCATACATATGGCATATAGTAAGGGTAATACCGAAAAAAAATGGAAAGGGAATAAATCATATGTGCTACAGTTTTCAATCAGAGTAAAGGCCTGCCGTAAAATGGTGAGGTTGAATTACACATTTACATAAAATATGTTCCATTGTTAATATAAGGCTGATGAAGGGCAATATTTTTTAGTTGGACTCCTAGTTCCTGCATGTGGAGGGGATGAATAAAAAAATTCTCATCTATCTGTATAATTTATTTAGATATGTAGGAAAAGATTGATTTTCAACTGAGAAAGTCCTAAATGTTAACGAGAAAGTCGCTTTCTAATTCTTCTTCCTCTCTCATAGAAGATAAACATTCTAGCCCACCTCCTCTTAAAGAATGGAAAACATGCTGTATCTGATTTTACATGATTATGGGGATTTTATTATATGGAAAAAGAAAAACAGAAGTGTTTTGGAGAAAAAAGCATTTCATCAGAAAGGTATTTTTGTCCACTGAAAATAATAGTAAGCCTCAAGTAGTCAGTTAAACTTATTTCTTATTTTATTCACAGCCTGGATTTCATGATTGATTTTGGTAATATAGCATATAAAAAATTTTCATGAAAGTAGAAGATTTTATACATGATAAAAACTAATACGTGAAAATAAATGTCTTGATCAATATTTTTATTTTCCTAAAAGTCGTCGTTTCTCTGGAGTACAGGATAGCTAAGTCAAGTCTTATTTACTTTACTTTTTTTTTTTATTTCAGCATGTTATGGGGGTACAGATGATTAGGTTACGTATGATGCCCTT
>NW_012141636.1:4573180-4581693 GCF_000956105.1 Propithecus coquereli
TACCAGACTTCAAACTCTATTACAAAGCTGTAATATTAAAATCAGCTTGGTACTGGCACAAAAACAGAGCCATTGACCAGTGGAACAGAACTGAGAACCCAGATATAAAACCATCCTCATATAGCCATCTAATCTTTGACAAAGTCTTGTTTACTTTCAAGGGAGATTAAGTACCTACTCCTTTCTAAAGATAGTCTAAATATGAGTATTTACATGTCTTATTCATTATGCATTCTTTGTCTATCAAAGATCACATTTTAGATGACTTAAAGTTTCTGATAAATGATTTAAGGATTTAAACTAGAATGAGACAGCCTTCTTAATCTTTATTTCAAAAGTGTACGAGGTACAAAATTTGGACCTTAAGGGTCAAGAATATTGAATGGAAGATCATGGATTTCACAAAGAATTCTTTTCTGTCTCCTCTTTGCCATTCTGTTTTTTTCTTTTGCTGCACAATTAGTAAACCCAGTTTACTAGTGTTGTTAATGTTCTTTGTTTTGTTTGTTTTGTTGCTTGTGGAAACCTGATGAGAGCTTTTGAGAGTGGATTTCAGTCAGAAGTGATTTATTTTGTGTATTTAAGCTGGATTCCAGCTGTTTGAGGTTTTTCTCTTAGAAGTCTAAGTTTCAGATAGCATCTAGATTGAAAAGACAATTCTGCTTAAGATGCCTATCGTAGTTTTTCTTAGTTTAAGTTCTTTGTTCTTCTAAGTTTTTAATAATTTTACTTAGATTCTCATGTTAAAAATCACAATTCACACCTAAATTTATTATACCGATGGAATTATAGATTCTAAAATATGCTTTAATACCTAATTTTAAGGAATGATTATATGTTTTTTGAAAAGCTATTTGTACATTTAAAATTTCAATTAGCTGAAACAGTAGTATTCAGTAGGCTGTCTGTAAGAAAAGTCCCACAGTATATAGCAAAAGAACTTTTTTTAGTGCTTCTAATTTTCTAATTTAGAAGTTGCAACCTCTATTAATGTGAAAAGACAGACACTCCTATTCATACCTACCATAGGATTTGTCATATTTATTTTTTCCCCTGAAAGTAAACAAGACTTTATTTAACTATCTTGTATTCCAGAATACACTATTCTTATGGGGAAATAAGAATATTGATTATGATATTTGGTTTCTGTGAATTACTGCTTTTTTATTGTAGTTACCAAAATGTAAACAGTTTCACATGTAATATTTACTTATATGACTTGTCAAACTTTTTCTGTTTATTATTAAAATAAGTTTTATAACTTTCATAATGTCATAAATTAAAAAATAAAACAATATTTTCTAATTAGGTATCAGCCATCATTATTCTTGGGCTACAGATTTCTGTTTACTCTCCCACAGGTTTTTTTTTTTTTCCCCAAGAAACACTTAGTTTTTTTCAGATTCAAATCACATATGCCTGAGCGAACATCTGAATAAATTGTATTTCTCTCATGTGAGCTCTCAGTTATAAAATACTTCTCATGAAACTTGCTGTTTCAGGTTACCTATCACTTTACTTTTAGAAAGATCATTGTGACTGCTTCCTTCTTGACTATAATCCTTAGAAGAAAAGCTCCCTTGAAAATTATATGCCACCACCCAAAAAATGTCTGTAATCATAGTCTTACTGGGTTTGGGAGCTGTTCAGTTTGATCAATAACCAGCTCCCTAGAGCTATGGTGTGGTCACATTAACCTACTCTGAATTTCTATGATGTTTCCATGGTTCCAGTATCAATGAAGAGAAGAACGTTGTATCACGCATCTTACTACCACCCTATTAATTTTAATCTTTAGAAAGTCACTTGACATCTGCAGGCTGCAGTTGCTTTTGTGACTATCTAAAACAGCATTGTCCAGTATGGTAGCCACTAGCCACATGTGAATATGAAATGTGGCTGGTTCACATTTAGAGTGCTGTAAGTATAAAGCACATACCAGATTTCAAAGACTTAATATGGAAAAAGAATGTAAATATCTTATTAATAATTTTTATATTATTTATTGACATGATAGTAGATATATTGGATTAAGTGAAATATATCATTAAAATTAATTTCAACTCTTTTCTTTTTTCTTTTTTTAACATGGCTATTAGAAAATTTTAAATTATGTGTATGGCTTGCATTATATGTTTATTGGACAGTGCTGCCCTAGAATTTACAAGATGATCTCTGTGGACCTTTCTGGCCCCAGTACTGTAATTCTGGTTGATGCTCTGATTGATTCTGAAGCTATCATTTTGTTTTTAATTGTTATAATGTTGAAGTCTCTATTAAGGATTTTTACAGTATGTTATTTTAGAATGTAGAGCTCTTGCAAAATCCTTTTTGTCTCAAGTCATGAACCAAAGTACTTTCGCTGTGGAAGAATTTAGCCTGTAGGCTTTTCAGTATGCCTAGATCTTTTCATTTCTGAAGGTTAGCCTTTCTACCTGGTACAGCTATTATCGTGCCTGCCTTCATCTTTTTATGGGTAAAACCCTCAAATTTATTACTTTATCTCAGTGACCTGATTTATTCCATCCAAAGCTTTTGACTTCTATAGTTCTATCTTCACTAGGACTAGGATAGTGTAGTAGAAAAAGAATGTAGATGTTAGAGTCAAAAGACTTAGATTCTAATTCTGATTTCTCATTTTATTAGCTAAGCACTCCTGGGCAAGACACCTTACTAGGCCTCCATCTTTATATCTGTAAATTTCATTTTATGAGTATTAAATAAAACATCATACAGATATTATTACTACCTACTCGTGGTCTTACTCAGAGATTTCCTTTCAATCTTCTTTTTGACAATATTTGACTTTAAGTGTACTATACTTTCCTAGTATTCTTTATTTTTTGCTATTTGTTCTTATTTTAGATCTTTGCTTTCCTTCATCCCTTGATATTATTGGTTCTATCAATCTGTAGTCCTTCTAACTGACTATGGCTGTAAAGAAAAATAGAACAAACATATAATATTGCTCACAAAATGGAAATCATCTCTTGGAACTTGCACCTAGATTTATAAAAACTGGGTTCATAGATTTGGAAAAAAAGTTGCAAACACCAAGAGAAGAAAAGGGAAAATACTACAAATTGCAGGAAACAAGACCCAAGGGAAAGGGAGAAAGGAACTTAACATATATTGAATACCTGTCACGTTCCAGACATTGCTCTTGATAGATGATTTATATATTCCTTCATTTTATTTTATGCTCACTATAATATTTTAAGGGAGCCTCCCCCATTTTATAGAGGAAGAAATTGAGTAACAGGCATATTAACTAACTTGCTCTTAGGTTTTGGGAGGCCTTCCTTATTGTTATTGGCGTTTTTCCTGACGACTATTGTTTGGTAAACACTATTTACTTTGGACTTTGGAGTTCTATGCTAACTGTGTAGATACAAAATTGGTCTCAAGTGTTCTAGCAAAATGTAAATGAAACTTGGCCGTGCGCGGTGGCTCACACCTGTAATCCTAGCACTCTGGGAGGCCAAGGTGGGTGGATTGCTCAAGGTCAGGAGTTCGAGACCAGCAAGAGCGAGACCCCGTCTCTACTAAAAATAGAAAGAAATTATCTGGACAGCTAAAAATATATATATAGAAAAAATTAGCTGGGCATGGTGGCGCATGCCTGTAGTCCCAGCTGCTCGGGAGGCTGAGACAGGAGGATCGCCTGAGCCCAGGAGTTTGAGGTTGCTGTGAGCTAGGCTGACGCCATGGCACTCACTCTAACCAGGGCAACAGAGTGAGACTCTGTCTCAAAAAAAAAAAAAAAAAAAGTAAATGAAACTTGAATGTTTTTAAACAAGAATACCAGATCTGAGATTTATGAAATGTATTTTGCACTATTCTGGGAAACACAGGTCTCCAGACCAGTCTTTAGAGTGGGTTGAGGGAGTGGTAGTAGTAATTCAGGAAGCTTTGCCTTCCCAAGCTAGAAATGTCGACAGAACTTTCAGGTCTGAAAGCTGCTGGACACATAAAAATGAAACCCTCCTCAGTGACTGATTTTCTTTTCCACATTCCCCTGGGCTCAACTCTAGCTATTCTGCCAGCTATTCTCTTTCCTAATAGGCAAAGCTAAAATGGTAATTGTAAATCTGTGAGTTATGCCTTGACATTCAGGGCTAAATCCAGACATTTGAAATATCTTCACAAATGTTGCTTATGACAGTCTCTGCCCACTTACCTTAAAGCTTTCCTCCCTGTCTAACTTTTCTGCTTATTAGCTCCCTAATACTCTCTGCTCATACATGGCTTTCTCCGGTTCCACCAGTACATTCCTACTTTCTGACTGACTTTTTCAGAAAGACCGAAATATGCTAAGTATCATCTTGTGCCTTAGAGGTCTTGTGGTAAAAATTCTTTTTTGACTTAAGTGTAGAATAATAGTAGGAGTGAATGAACTTTTAAAAAATAAATACTATATATTCAATTCCATGTCCATTAAAGAAGGCTAGACAAGATATTTACAAAATATGACTTGAAATTGAACTGATTACTGAAGAACTCTTTTTTCCCTTAAAGAGTTCTAAGAGGCATCTTATGTGTTTCTAAAGCAAATAACCTTTAAGCTCTTCTTCTTTATTTGTATTTAAATGAATGAGTATTTGAGAAGCCTTTGTCTCCATGTTCAGGCCCCTACGATTTTTCTATTAAAATAAAGCATGTGAAGTGTTACTATTATATTGGGTAATCTTGTTTTCAGAGAACTACATACAAGAATGTTTCTTTTACTTTGCTGTATGGTTGTCTTTTGTGTTTTTACTTGACTCTCCTCTTTATCCTCTTGGAATTTTGCCTCTGAAGCTTGAATTCCCTTCCTTTTTCCTACAAAACTGAGATGCAGAACAAGGCATGGCATGAAGTCAAAAAGTAAATTCCTGTATGTAAATGCTAGCAACCATTACAGGTTTCTTGAGGCCAAAGCCTGCCTATCAGGTACTTGGCTGTTGGGTGACCATATGTTCCAGGCAAGGGCACTTGACAAACTTTGAGGATGTTGAGTTTTGATATATTGTTGCCAAAAATTAAAAAAACTATGTGTATTAAGTATTTGTCTGGCGGGATACCGAAAACCTAAAATATAGCCCACACATGCAAACTCGTTGGAAGAGAAAGTACATTTTTCACCAAGTTAGAGTCTCAGAGTAAGAAAAGCCAAGCTAGTTTGGATTTTAAAGTTTTCCTTGCATTCTCTGCTGCCAGGTTCCACAGGGACCCCTAATCATGTAGCACTAAAAAGAAAGTTATTTTCTGCATTTTGAAATAATTGTATTGCTTTTGACTCAGCAGCATTTCAGTATACATATGCAAAAGAAAATAGAGAGTTACAAAGAATGATCACTAACTAGCTAGGATATTATTTGAGGAAGGAATTAATATGTAATTAGAACTGTGCCCATACATCAGTTTTACCCTTCTATAAAAAGGAGCATATATAATTCTAAAGGTGTATGGGTAAATATGTATGTGTGTACTTATATTAATATATATAATATATACCTATATTTATATTAACATGTATGCACATATATATGTATATATAAAATCTTGTTAGCTTCCATCAAATGTTTTTAAACATTTCTTGATGTAGGCTCGTTAAATGTTCTAAGATATTTTCCTGTTAAATATTAGATTATATATACATTGACTATTCTAAGACATTTTTCTGTAAAATATTGCATGTGTATATTTCACCTTTTGTAGCTAGTAAACTAAGAGCATGTTGCAGAAAATCAGCTTATAACAAATACAGATATAGTACTGTATACAATATACTCTTGTTATTTGCTATACGTAATTCTATAGAACTCAGATAATTTCCACATACAGAAATATTATAGACTATATTAGAAGTTTTTTTACTTTGGGTAGAAGTAATTATGTAACTTTTTTTTTCTACTTAGAACATGTAAGGAGACAGCTTCAGTGCTTCCTTAGAATTGAATGTTCCAATCTATCATATATAATTTTAGTATTGCTTCAATTATAGTATTTTAATTTGAGAACTGGTTAAAAGTCCCAATAAGATTGGGACCATATCAAGTGTGAGCATATCAAAAAAAATTGTTGATGACATTTTGTGTCAGAGTGCTTAAGTTGTGAGCAATCTTAAGGACCATTCAATTCAATCTTTTCATTTCATATTTGGAAGAACTAAGGCTCAGAAACATAAGTTTCTTTTTAAGGTCTTGTAATTATTTAGTGAAAGAGCTAGAATGAAAAATCAGATTCTCAGAGTCTGTCTAACCATAGTCAATTGTAGAGTCTAAAATGGGAGGAGAATGTTCACTAGAAAGAAAAGAATTGACTTCTCAGTATATTAAGTCATATATATCTACTGGCCTGTTTGCAGATGAACCAGTGATTTCTGTTAAAATTCGTGATAACCTTAAGACCATTCTAAGTCCTTAATGTTGTCAGCTCTGATAAAGTAAATGAAACAGTGCTCAAGTAGTAATAGTTGTCTGTCTCTTCTTTCTCTTGCATTTCTAAAATATCAATGCCACATGATTGATATCTAAGAAATAATTTCCAGATGGTTTTACTTTTGTTTATTGAACTACCTATTTGCAACACTAATGGACATCTTTGAAAGCATATGGGCCCTACAGTTTTTGATGACCTTTAATCCCTTTCTGTTCCTCATTTAGGCAGGTCAGGTAGTGTTTTTTTTAAAGATAAAGATGGCACAATTGTTTGCATATACTCATTCTCACGTTTTATGTATATATTCAGAAATTTAGGTTTTCCAAATAGCTTTAGGAATTAAAACTATTTTATTTTAGTTTTATGCCTATTGTAGAGTTTTACCTTTAATAAAGCTTGAAGGAAAGTAAAGCTTCACAAAATAGCAGGATATTCCTGTAACCATTCCCCTACTCTTCCCTGCCCCACCCAACTCGCCCAAAAAAAGATCCACAGAAGTGGAGATGTAAGGCTGATAAGGGTCATCAAATATTAGATTTCCCATGGGATCCTCATAGAAGGAGATGGAATTTCAGGAACCTATTCTCCTCCACACCTTCCCCTTGCTAAATCCTTTCTGGTGGTCTTTTCTGACTATCTTTATCACTTAGTCTTTCCCTGGGGCTGATTTGTCAATCATATCATCTTAAAATTATAATGCTAAAAAAGTTTTAAATCCTATGTTCAGTGAATAGTTTTGAGATTTTTGTAAGTCTTTTATTAAAAATATTTAATCTCAATATATTACTATTGAGCATTTTCCTCTATTTCAGACTCTATATATTCTTTAATTTTCTCAAAGTAAATTTAAGAAATTTTTAAAATTTTTTTTCATTTTAATTTTCTTTAAATTTTTTAATTTTAATTTCTTTAAATTCTTTAATTTTCACTTTTTATATTAAGTAATATTATCTGATTTTACATTTGAGGAAACTTATGCTCTTGATGAAGTAGCTTAAGCAAGACTAGCTAAGCTTTCAAAACTTGAGTTCTAATGGCATCACAAATTTGAGTTCTGAGAGCATCAGAACTCTGATCTAAGTCTTCCTTTAATCTTAGACTTTTAACCAATTTGGTTACTCTGGTACACTACTTTCAAAAGTTTGTATACATGTATATAAAGGTGTGTGTGTTTGTGTGTGTGTGTGTATTTTTTATATATACATAAATATCTATCTGTCTATATGTCTGTCCAGAAAATATCCAGCCATGTAATATGAAAATTGCATATTAACAATGGGATACTTTCTGGACAGTCCTGGTATATATGTGCACACATGTGCCTGTGTATTTATTTGAGAACAGTTCCCTCGTATAGGACATATAGAATTTTATATTAGTAAGTTGTAATGCAAAGCTTCTTTATTTTTAGGACGTTTGTGAAATTTGTTTTTTATAATTTTAATATTTATAGAACTTTGGAGTAGAGAATTTTAAAAAGCTGTAAAATTTTAGATTATTAATTTTTAGGATTAATAAAATATTTCAAGGTTTCAATATATGTTATTACCCAGCCTTTCTTACCCAGAATTTCAACTAGAATTATGTAAAAGGAAGATTTTTTTAAAAATGGTAAGCTACCATATTGGATCATATTTGCTGTTTGAAAACAAAGGTTACCAAAAAATTCTTAATATAAAATATTGCTTTTGTAAATTAGAAAGACTTTTCATTATTTACCCCATGACCTAATCTGGCTTCTTAATGATACCCTGGAGTCAATCATTCTTTAATAAATTGATAGAAGATTTAAAATATCTATTTTGTCCCTATAACATACGGCTATGATCATTCAGTTCAGAAACCCTCTGTGGTTTACCTATTGCCTTCAGGACAGGCTAGAATTCTCTTTACTCAACCTGAGCTATGGTGCTGCCACTCAAATTTTTACCTTGTATCTTTTGTTAGCCCTTGGAACACTTACTCTGTTATCTCTGTACTCAAAAATTAAAAGTCTGCTCAAAGGATACCTTTTCTCTAAAACCATCTTTGATTCTGTAGTTTTAAGCAGTTTTTTTATTTCATAACACATAAATATCTTTCATAACAGA
>NW_012141636.1:4581973-4591523 GCF_000956105.1 Propithecus coquereli
TTTGTGCTCTTTTATAGTCAGTTTCTACCCCTCCTGCCATCCCTGATACCAGGAAAATACTGATCTGTTTTCTATTACTATAGATTTTATTTTATTTTTCTAGAATTTCATATATATAGAGTCTAACAGCATGTGTTTTTGTGTCTGGTTTCTCAGCATTTTTTTTCCTTGAGATTCATCCATTTTGTTGAGTGTATCAGTAATTTATTCTTTTTTATTGCTTTTTTATTGCTGTGGCATATCCACTGTATGGATATGCCACAATTTGCTTATGCACTGACATGTCCATGGCCTCCTTTCCAGTTCAGGTCAATTTTTCATTTGACAGTTTATATGTAGTATCATCCTCAACTTGTAAATAATTGTGTACTAATATGATTATATCTTTTGTGTCTTTGGAGGGAGGCCTGTAATGATGAATCTTTTAGATAATGGTGTTAATTTCAGGGCAGATACTGTCTGTACTTCCTTTTGCTGTTTGTGGCTCACTGTTTCACCTCAGGGTGTAAGCCTAGGAGCCTGATATGGATATGGACTGTTAAATTTTTCATATAGGCCTAGTGCTTAAGACAGCACCTGCTACACCCTCATCTTTGTAGTTGGTTTGTTGTAGTAATAATAGTAGCAGTAGTAATAATAACATTTGTTGAGTACTTAGTACAGTAATCATATGATGTAAGTCCTACTATTTGCATTTTGCAGATAGAGAAACAAGTATAGAATTTAAACAACTTGCTTCCCTGAATCTGCAGTTCTCCCTTTAACTCTGCTGCCTCTGTGCTTAATAATTGCTTGTTGAACAAATAAATGATTGTGTAAACGAATAACACTTGCTTCATAGTTTTCTGGACATAGTGTAAATTACACAAAGTGTATAACTACTCCACCTGATATGACTTATTGGTAGTCTTGGTTTTCATCATCCTTCCTTGTCCTCATAATAAATAAATGATGTGACTTTATTAATCTCATATGTACAGAACAATATCTAGGACTATATTATAATTGACTAAAATGAGGTTACTCTGTGTGTCAGGGACAGCCTAGATGAATGCCTGATTGTATAGTGATAAACAAGAAATAGACCTTTACTATGTTTAAAGTACTGAGATTTTTTGACTTGTTACAACTAAAATTAATTATCTGAATTTTATGGTCTTATTAAATTTGATATTTTTATCTTCACATCTTTATTTAGTTGTAGTTTTGATTATTATGTTTTAACTAATTTGTTAATCTATCAAAAAGTTATTAAAATTTATCTTAAAGTTAATTTGTGGTTTAATTTTTTATCTTACAACGAAGAGCAATGTAAATTTTTAGATGATTTTTTTTTTTTTAATTTCAGCATATTATGGGGGTACAGATGTTTAGGTTACGTATGTTGCCCTTGCCCCCCCCTCCCCCTCCCGAGTTTCAAATATGTCCATCCTTCGGGTGGTGCGCATTGCACTCTTTGTGTATGAAAATACCCGTCCCCTCCTCCCCCCTCCCCCTGCCCAACATCCAATAGATGTTATTCTTATATGTGCATTTATGTGTTGATCAGTTAATACCAGTTTGATGGTGAGTACATGTGGTGCTTGTCTTTCCATTCTTGGGATACCTCACTTAGTAGAATGCATTCCAGCTCTATCCAGGAGTATACAAGAGGTGCTATATCACCATCGTTTCTTAAAGCTGAATAGTACTCCATGGTATACATATACCACATTTTATTAATCCACTCATGTATTGATGGACACTTGGGTTGTTTCCACATCTTTGCAATTGTGAATTGTGCTGCTATAAACATTCGGGTGCAGGTGTCTTTCTTATACAGTATCATTTGGTCTTTTGGGTAGATGCCCAGTAATGGGATTGCTGGATTGAATGGTACTTCTACTTGTATCTCTTTAAGATATCTCCATATTGCTTTCCACAGAGGTTGCACTAGTTTACAATCCCACCAACAGTGCATGAGTGTTCCTATCTCTCCGCATCCACGCCAACATTTATTGTTTGGGGACTTTTTGATAAAGGCCATTCTCACTGGAGATAAGTGATATCTCATTGTGGTTTTAATTTGCATTTCCCTGATGATTAGAGATGTTGAGCATTTTTTCATATGTTTTTTGACCATTATTCTGTCTTCTTTTGAAAAGTTTCTGTTCATGTCCTTAGCCCACTTTTTGATAGGGTCGTTTGATTTTTTCTTTCTTGATTCTCCTGAGTTCTAAGTAGATTCTGGTTATCAACCCTTTATCGGATTTGTAGCATGCAAAAATTTTCTCCCATTCTGTAGGTTGTCTGTTTGCTCTTGTGACCGTTTCTTTGGCTGCACCGCCCTGAACGCGCCCAATCCCGTCGCTAGATGATTTTAATATCTGTTGCTTTCAACAGAATTCAGTTTGTAGGTTGTCCTTTAAAAAGTTTAAACAAATATTAGTGAGATTACAGTTACAAAAATAAACAATGGGGTAGGATTCAGTAGTAGGTCATGAAAGTTACATATGGAGTATCTTTGTTAAACACAGATCTGGTCATTTTTTGCTCTGGGGAATGGGGCCTTTTGCCTTAGAGGTAAAGTTCAAATTCGTTTTTGGCGTGATGTGATCTGTGCCAGTCTTTTTCCGTTGGGCTTCCATACCTCTGTGCTGTGGTCATATTAAACCTCTTCAGTTCTCAGAACACCCTGTGTTCTTTTTTCTAAGTCATATATATTGTCCCTCCCTGCTTTCTTCTTCCACTTCTTCCTTTATATAGCACCTTAAATATCTCCTTTTCTGGACAGCTTTTATGACACCAAAGCCAGGGTTAGGCACCCCTGCTTTGTGCTCCTATACTGTGTACTTTATGTTAAAGTACTTTCTATAATGTAGTATCATTATTTACTTGCATGTATATCCTCTCAAAGACAGGGACAGTGGCTATCCCCAGCACTTGGCAACCTGCCTGGTACGCAGCCAACTCTTAGTAAATATTTGTGAAATATTTAACTGCGTGAATGAGTGAATAAATGATACATGAAGGTGAACAATGCCCCAGCCTACAAACTTTATGGTCTCGCCTCTTTTGCTGGATTACAATTCCTAGTAAAGTGATGAACATGTCTATCAGTAGCATTCCTATTCCTGTATTTTGGACTTGATAGTTTTATATCACAATCACTGTTATATTTCTTTTGGGGTATTAAAAATAGCTCCTAATTAAGAAGAGATTGGAGTTCCCTATTTAGGATATGCATATTTATATTTAAGTGTAAATTCATACCAAATTATCAGTGTAGAAAAACTAATGGAACTTTATATTAAGGATGATCACTGGGAGTTGTTAATGAGCATTGGGTAGCTGATTTAAAAATAAACACATTTCTTTAGAACCTGAAAATCAAAATGAAACAAAACCCTAGAATTTCTGTCAAGGAATTAAATTCAGGAAACTTGCTATCCAATTAGAAATATTACTACTATAAAATGCAGTTTTTTTTTCAGTTACTACACAGATAAAAATTTCTTTCTTTTACTATACATTTATTGAGTAAATTATATGCTGAACATTGTTCTAGCCACTTGGGATACATAATTGAACTATGTATGTGTAATTCCTGAATGCTTTAGTAATTAGAAAAACAGGAAGCTCAGAATACACCTAGACACATGCATTTATGTGTTTGCATATATTGTAAAATACTATTTAGGTCATTAAATATGAAATGTCTTATTTTGAATTAAAAATGTAGTTTATTATATCCCATACAAGAAGCAGCACAATTAATCAAAGTATATGCCTAAAGTATTGACTTAGTTTTGTCATCTTAATGGTACCTTGTTTAAGCCAGCAGCAAAGAAGTGTGGAAAGCGAGTGGCTATGAAATCATGAAAAGCGTTTTCCATAGCTTGTTGAGAATTGAATATTTCTCCTTGCAAGAAGTGGTCCAAAGCCTGGGAGAAGTGGTAGTCAGTTTGTGCAAGATCTGGTGAATATAGTGGATGACAGAGAGTTTCC
The DNA here is from genome assembly GCF_000956105.1 of Propithecus coquereli. Lineage (NCBI taxonomy): Eukaryota > Metazoa > Chordata > Mammalia > Primates > Indriidae > Propithecus > Propithecus coquereli. The sequence continues at coordinate 4,585,961 of NW_012141636.1, forward strand.
AAGTCCAGCTTCTGTAGTTTGAGCATCATTGTTTGTGTGACATGTGGTCGAGCGTTGTCTTGCAAGAGGATTGGCCTGTCTCTGTTAACCAATTTCAGCAGCTTAATTGCAAGCATCCTCAGCATTTCATCTAGTTGGTTGCATCTGCTGTAATTGACCAGGTTTTATGAAGCTGTAGTGGATAATACCAGCGCTGGACCACCAAACAGACACCATTAGCTTTTTTTAATGAATATTTGATTTTAGGCTATGTTTCGGCACTTCATCTTTATCCAACCATTGTGTCAAACGCTTGTGATTGTCAACAAGAATCCATTTTTCCTTACATGTAACAATATGGTGTAGAAATGGTTCACCTTTATGTTGTGACAGCAAAAAAAGGCAATCTTCGAGATGATTTCTCTTCTGACACTTGTTTAATTCATGTGGAACCCATCTATCCAGCTTCTTTACCTTGCCGATTTGTTTCAAATGGTCCAATATTGTTGGAATAGTAACATCAAACCTTGCTGCTAATTCACGTGTAGGTTGAGATGGATTTGCTTCCACTGCACCTTTCAGTTCACCATTATCCACCTTGGTCTCAGGTCGCCCACATGGCTCATTTTCAAGATTAAAATCGCCAGAATGGAACTTCTCAAACCATCGATGTACTGTGCATTCATTAGGTACATCCTTCCCAAATACTTCATTGATATTTCGGGCTGTGTGTGCTGCATTGGTTCCACGGTGGAACTCATATTCAAAAATAACGTGGATTTTTGACTTATTCATTGTTTTCACAAAAGTTGCTCTTGAAAAAAATTTGAAAGATAGTCACAAGGCAAAATGTGTATTTGAAGGACTGAGGATTTACCTTCACAATAAAAATAAAACAAGAAGTGTCATAGTGAAATGTCAGAGATATCAACTGTCAAACTTTGTACTTAAGGAAATTTCATATTTAATGTGTTATAGCCAAGCCTATTTCTGAAATCAGTATCAAAGATTTTTAGTATTATTACAAAGTGAAAGATTGAAGTTATTGTGAAAAAGACTAATTGATGATAGTGTTTTAGGAGGAAAAAGGGAATTGTGGTTTGAATTTCCTTATGTATTATAAACAAATACATTTGATCTTCAGCAATGAAGCCCTGTATGGTAGACTATGTTATTAGTCAAAACCATAGCTACCTCTCCCAGTTGACAGTATTTCTGGCCGTAGGACTTGCTTTGGCTAAAGAAATATGAGTAAAAGTGATTTTTGTTTATTTATGAGCAAAAGCTTTGAGTCAGAATAGTTTCTTGTAGTATTTTTTTTTCCTCTGCTCTGATAATCAGCAGTCCAAATAGATGTTTCTCCATTACCCTATGGTGCAAAATAAAGATTACATGTAGTCGAGCCATAGCTGATCCTTGTTTGACATGTAGCGTGAGCAAGAAATAAACTTTTGTTGTTAAAAGCTGTTGAGATTTTACTGCAACATAGCCTAGCCCAGTGGTTCTCAAGCTTTTAGCATGCATCAGAATCATGTGGAGACTTAGTTTTTAAATTCATTATGTCTGAATTGGGGACCAAGAATTGTATTTCTGATGGGAAAAATAGCTTTTGTGAAGGGGAGGTGGATAAGAAAAGCCAGTGTGGAGTCTGGACCAAAGTACACTCTCAGGTCAGTCATGTGGAAGTAAGGAACTGGACATTGATTCCTTTAAAACTGTCTATGCCTGTTGTCTCTTATAAAGGTTTTACAAAATACCAATTGGAAGACCATTGTTCTACCTTCATTCAGGTGATATGTGGTTTCTTTTATTTAGTCAAAGATCTCTTTACTTCTCTGCATTATTTCTTCTTTGCACTTGAGACTTGAGCAGGCACAAAGAGTTAGTTGACTGGAATGAATTTACTATCATTTGAAGATATCTGGAGACCAAACTCTGTTTGGGGGCAGATCACTTAACCTCCCTGGACCTTGGTTTCTTAATCTGTGTCATTCTCTCAGGTTACTCTAGTTCCAGTATTCCATTTTTGTGATACCATTCTATAGTCCAGCTAGATTCCAATGTGTTGACTTTCCCAATTTCTATTATATACACTATGAATTAAGTTCAGAATCTTTGAGTAAGTAAGCAAGCTCTGGAGTATTTGAAATAATGTTTTTCTTAGAGTCAGGATACTCTATAAGTCTTAAGTTAATCAAAAAATAGTAGTTTCCAAAAGCTTCCAAAATGTTTTTGTTCCATTATTGGAAATTTTATTTATTTTAGATTTGAACTTTGGTATTAAATAAACATAAATTTATGAAAAATTATAGCCTAATATTATAGTTTCAAATAGCTGTTCATTTTGTTCACTATGAAAACTACTTGACATATTATTGTAATGACAGATACCAATATGCATCTGAAAATAAATTAATGTTGATTCAAAGAGTCTATTTAATTGAAAACATTTGTTTTTCATATTTTTCACAACCATTATAGAAAAGAAAAAAATGAAAATACGTGCCAGTCCTGAGGTCTTTAAAAAATAGATTGGTTCAGTAATGTGGTTATACCGTGATTTTGTTTAATGTAAATAATTTTGGTTCCTAGCAATGCCATGATTTTAAGACACTTGCTAAGTTTTTCCTTGGATTTGTTTGTATGAAACACAATTTTGATCTTATTTGCTTGTTGCCTGTAGTTAATATATCAAATCTAAACAGTGCCACTTGCTTGGGAACTGCAAACAGGCCTTTCAGTTTAGGTCCAGTGAAGCCATACTCTGCTCCTTTTACAAGTATTTTAAAGTTTGACTAGTATTACTATTACCAGTTCATTTTGAGAGGCACATTTACCCTAATTAACATTTTTTATGGAAATAGTCCGAAGGTGATTTTTGCTTCCTTAGCAATTGAAGGCAGCTTGGAGCATGACCTTCCTAGTTTGGATTTTAAAGCAAAAACAGTTCCAGCTTCTCCAAGTTTAAGGAGAAATCTGATTCTGTTGGAATTGTTACAGTAAGTTTGAGTCCAACTGTTTCCAATTTATATTTGGGACACACCAGAAAAAAGTGCACAATAATCATCTGGGGACTTACAATCACTCTTGATTACTCATAACTGCTGCCTGCTTCGGCAACTTTCCTTGGGTTCTTGAGGACAAAGCCAAATACCAGTGTTCCATTCAGTATGAAATAAGTGTACTGTAAAATATTTATCAGAATCAAAACTAATATTTTTAATGCACTGGGAAAATTTACTATTTAAAGGAATCCTATTGGAAATTATTTTGAAGATATGTATTCATTAAAGAAACAAAATAATCTTTGCCATATTTAATTTGTTGCTATTCCAACTTCAAATTTTTGTATGTGAGGTTTCTTAAAATAGGAATACAACACTAATTGTTATGTTTGTTCGTGTTAAGTGCCATATATAGACTGATGCTGAACTCTTAGTCTATTTTATTATTCAAACAATAGTAGACATAAGAGGAAAAACCTGTTATATGTGTGTAAGCAATGCAATGCATTTTAGCCACACACCACAAATTTGGAACAATAAATTGTAATAATAGATTTAACCTATTGGAGTGTGCATATATATATTAGGACGTCGAAGGGTTTTTTTTTTTAAAGAAAAAAAAAAGTCTGAAATTAATTCCATGTCAGTCTTTTCTTGGTATTCTTATTGCAAACATGTATCAATCAAATTTATAATTGTTGATTAGGTTTCAAATACTAAAGTATAATTTAGTACTAACTGAGCTTCTTCACCTGAAAATAGATTAGGAAAATTAATTACAAAGTCTGGTTTATTCTTCTATATGGGTTTTTAAAAACAAAATAAGAAAGATGTAACTTAAAAACAAGCTACATAAAATTGCTTAAGTTTTCTTTTTTTTTCTTGTCCCTCCTCTAAAGGAATGCTTAAGTTTTCTTTAGAATGAAGACAACTGTGAGTCATAAATTAGAGGCATTTAAAGAAGCATTCTGGTTCCTTTTTGACTTTAAAATTAAAATTTTCAATTGTGTTCATTCCAATTATATTTATGCTTTTAGTACCAATGATACAGTAATTAGACAAATAAAATTTTGAAGTTCCAGCTATTGTCTGTAACTATTATTTACAATCAGGTTTATGTCATTCTTTTCATAACTCCAATATAAATGTTCACGCTTGAATTTTCAGCCTTTTTTGTTTTAAATAATTTTGACCATATAAAATAATGAAACTTTTAATTTTGATACTGAGTGACTAAGATGAGTGGTACAATCAGAGTAGAGTAGAATAGAATATTTTAAGAATTATCAGTGTGCACAACTGTTTTAAATCCAATTTGTCTTTATTTTTTGCTGATCTTTCCATATCTTTAATTGTGCTTGTATGTACTATTTTTAATGCTCCATGTATGTACTACTTATCTCAAATCAAATAATTTAAGGAGATAGATGATGTAAAATGCTAGATTAAAGAAATTCAAAGCTGAACTCATGGACTACAAATAGAGTAGTTAAGCTTCTAAAAATCTCTTTGAATCCTCAAGTGATCAGCACAATGTCTGAAGACAGAATGTCTTCTGTATATTAGTTGACCAATTAATGATTATTGAGTGAATAAAGATAGATCAGGTAATAGTTAACCAATATTTAAGTTTCCTTCTAACCAATTTAATGAGTAAAAAAGAACAAAAGAACTCTGAAGTGCCCCAGTTGATATTAATACTTAATAAATGTTTCTATTTTATCATTGTGGTCACCTAATTATCCCTGTTTATTGGGATCCCATATTCAGAAAATTCCAGTTTAAACCATTTATTTTAGTTAGTAGTTTTATGCCTCTTTCTAACAAAACTTTTATGGCATTGTTAATTGGTAAAGTTGATTAGTTAGAATTTTGACATTGTGTTGGTATTAATAAAATAAAGATGCATAGCTTTGACATTGCTTAATCTCTTTTCTGTGTTCAAGAATTGATTTTTTAAATTAAACAATTACACAAATAATGTATAAATTTGTTCTTATTGTAAACATGTAAAATGATATAGCAGTATAGAAAGTAAAAAGTTATATTTTCCTTCATGTCTCTTAACCCATCCAACTTCAATAAGTAGCCCACTAACCATGGTTTGGTATGTATCCCTTTAGAGTACTTTCTATAACGTTCCATATGTGTATAATAAACATTTTATATTTTACCATTAATAATGTTACTATTTTAGCATTGATTCTAAATATAGAAATAATGTAAAACTTTATAATTAATGAGATTATATCTCTATATAGAATTGCTTCTTTTACTTAACAATGTTTTTTATGGATCTTTCTGTAACAGTATGTATCTGTTACAATAGTTGGTCTTTTATCCTTACAATTGAAGAAGAAAAGTTTCTCTTTGAACCTTTGCAGGAATAAGTTCTACCTCAATAAGTATTATAAACTGATAAGTAAGTGTAACAATTTTAGCAACAATCAGTAATCTCATGGCAAATTCATAGTTTTTGTTTATATTTTTTTATTTTTATTCTTGGTGTTCATAAGATCATTTCTTTTTTTACATCATAAGTGATTTAGAAGAATTCATTCTATTTTTCCATTATGATT
>NW_012141636.1:4592003-4665760 GCF_000956105.1 Propithecus coquereli
CCAGGAGTGTGAGGTTGCTGTGAGCTAGGATGACGCCACGGCACTCTAGCCCGGGCAACACAGTGAGACTCTGTCTCAAAAAAAAAAAAAAGTTCAATACAAGATATTTACTTGGGAGAACTTAATGCAATTAATTAATATTAGTAACATTTTTGCATCCCTGTAAATGTGTTTTTAGAGGAAAACTTCCAATAAAATATTTGCTATAGCAGTCACATCAAAGAGCTGCACATTTTTCCCAAAACAGTTTTCTAGTGACATCTGCTGGTACAGCATCGTAATAAAGATGAAAGTATCTCTTGGAAGTAATTTCATGGAAATTAAGCATGGAAGAAAAAAATCTTTGTGAACAGAATGAATCTTTCCTTCCTCTTTCTCCCTCCCTTCCTTCCCTTTTTTTTTTTTTTTTTTTGAAGTTTCTCTCTGTCACACAGGCTGGAATGCAGTGGCATGATCATAGCTCATTGCAGCCTCAAGTGATCCTCCCGCCTCAGAGAATTATTTCTTTTACTATCATTTACACTTCTAATTGAAAAATTTACCATAGCACAGAACCTTGCAAGTAGCGATTCAGTAAATATGGATTAATTTATAGTAATTATTTTATGTCATTTACATAGATTAAGGACAAAAGTCTTATTTCTACATGAATTAAATGTACACTTGAACATAAGAATGAGACTTTATATCAGAGGATGATTTTATTAGGAGAAATGGAGTTTTGTCTTCTGTAGAGATTTTCTGCAATATAAGTTATAGAGGAATAAAATATATTCAGTCCTTGGATATTTTCTTTCCATATGCCCAATATGATTGTGTCTGGTCTTAGGAATTTAAGTACCACACATAAACAAATCAGACCTCTTCCTTGATCCCCAGACCTGTAGCCAGCTGCTTGCTTCCTTAACATTTCCCTTTAATTAGTTAGCACATATCTCAAAATTAACATGTCCAAAAGAAAACTTTTGATTTTTTCCTTTAACCTGTTCCTTCCATAGTATTCCTCACTTCAATAAGTAGCCATTTATCCTTCCAGTTGCTCAAACCAAAATTATTTCAATAATTTGTAAATTCTCTCTTTCTCTTTTACCCCATATTCAAATCATCAAGAAATTTTGTTAGCTCTACTTTTGAAATACATTCATAATCTTACCACTTCTCTTCACCTTTACTGGTATGATCTAGATGGCCACAATCATCTTTCGCCTGCTAACTTTTAACCTTGCCCTCCTGTAGTCATTATTTTCTACCCAGCAGCCAAAGTGATTCTTTTAAGATTTAAGACAGATTTTGTTACTCCTCTGCTGAAAACCTTCCAAAGTCCTTACCTGAAGGGCCCTAGGTAAATTGCAGATCATTCCCACCCTCCACCTCTATTACTCTGACCTCTTCCCACCATTGCTTCCCTCCCCTATTTTGCTCCAGCGACATTAATCTATTTGCTATTCTCCTTAAATGCCATTTAGACTCCTCATCATGGGCTTTGTACTTGCTATTGCTTCAAACTGAAATGCTCTTCTCTCAATGCATTAAGGTTTCTGATCAGATTACCAAATTTTACTTCTGAGAGAGGCCCATCTGACCACACTATGTAAAATAATAAAGCCTGACTCCACCACTGTTTCTCCCCTTATCTTGTGGTTTTTTTTGTGGTTGGTGGTGGTGTTTTTGTTTGTTTGTTTGTTTGTTTTTGCCATAATAATTATCACCTTATGATGTATTTACTTTTTTATTATATCTCTTTTCCAACTAGAATGTCAGCTGTATGAAAGCAAGAATTCTCTATTGTTCACTGTTGGCTCCTGAGAACCTATTATGCTTGCACATAATAACCATTTAGTTAGTATTTGTTGAATAAGTCAATGAGCCCTAATACTTAAATGGAGAATGTGATTTTATTTACATTGTAATAACTGAATGTATAGAATAGTGAGGAACCTAAGGGGCTGCTTTGTGTAAATTTTTACGTTTATATCATACTTTCTACATTTAACACAGATTACAATATTGTTTCATAGTTAGGTTAATGCTCAGTGCTTGGTGCTCTTGGTGTCAAAATTTGGGGTCATATTACTATTTTAAAGATTCTTTTTATGGGAATAATTACTTTTTTGTTCTTTTGGTATAGACATCTGACCCTCAATTACATGAACAAACCTTATACACATGAATGGAAAGAAGAATAGCCTCTTTTGAATCCATCCTAAGACTTTATCAGTATGAAGTGCTTCCCACAGAATTCTACTGAAAGAACCAAACTTCCATCATAACGAAATTGCAAATTCATTTGTATATGCTTCTTTTATATTCGAAAGCTACTTTTTGATGTTTTAGTCTGCAATTACGTTTATTGTTTATGGTCACAAATATGCAATCCTGACTAGAACAAATTGTCAGAGTCCTTTATCTATTCAGCATCACAAAGATAAATGGCCATCTTTTAATTATAACATACCAAAGTCAACATTTTTTGTTAATTTACATAATCTTAATCAATATACTGCTTTCTGTTTTCCAGTCTGTAAACTCCTAGTCTACTTCCTCAGCACCTCACCTATCTAGATTATGGGTTTTAAATTAATGCAAAACACTTTCTTCAGAGGGAAAAGAGATAAGTTTAAGAATTTTAATGCTATGATTTTCCCACGTACATTTTTAGCTTAACATGAATTCTTTTGCCTTTACCCCCATTCTGTGTAGATTAGATAATTGTGTAGTATGTTAGCTAAATTCTGTGGTTACATTTTTTGCTGTTAACATGACCACAAAGTAGATCATGTTGCTTAATTGAAATGAGTTTTTAAGTGTTTTAAAATCTCTGTGTACATGGATTTAATTCTTTTCTCAGATTCTATACCCCTCCAATAAAAATGTATATATTTTAAATTAAGATATATTTCTTATATTTTTGTACATTTCCTTTGGGACATTCCATTCAAAAGACATACAAAAAGAATTGTCCAATTATATTTGAGTCTATACTTTTTATCCAAAAATATCCAGTGTCTAGTATTAACATACACGAGGGCATCATTGTGTCACCAATTTTTATAGATTTCTTCAAGGAATTTTGATAATAAATACCCCAAAGCTCTTTATGAAAGGTGATCATACCTATAAAGAAGAACAAAGAAACTGAACGGCAACAGGATAATGTAAAACCAGTATAGTAATGTTCCCACTTTAAGATCCTGTTTAAATTTTTTTTGCAGATCTGAGAATATTTTTTTCTTAATTATCATGTAGTTTGAATTTTCCGCAATTAAAGAGAATAGACTGTTTCAGGAGGATGTATAAAAGAAAGCCATGACTTTTTAAGTGAGACAGACTTATTTTTCCCCCTGAATTTTGACTACTATTATGTTTTTATCTAAGTTACTCCATTTTTTGAGCCTCTGTGCAGTAATGGAATAGAAAAAAAAAAACTCTATTTATACACTTGTGATATAATTAAATGAGACAACCATGACTTTTTAAGTGAGACAGACTTATTTTTCCCCCTGAATTTTGACTACTATTATGTTTTTATCTAAGTTACTCCATTTTTTGAGCCTCTGTGCAGTAATGGAATAGAAAAAAAAAAACTCTATTTATACAGTTGTGATATAATTAAATGAGACAACAGATAAAGAGGGCCCAAAACAGTGCCCAGAATAATAAGCACTCAATAAATACTATTTGAGATCTCCTTTTTCTGCTTTCCCCCCATCCCAATCCTGTTCCTCATGCTATGTTATCTGTTCTAATTGGGCTTAATTAGAAGTTAAAACTGTTGAACTAAACTTGAAGCCTTTCTTTGCCTGCCAACTCTACATTGCTCTGCATTCACTGAATTAATAAGTAGAGAGAAGTCAGGAGCTTGAATTGACCTATATATAATACCCAGCGGGTGTATGTGGTCTTTTTCTTCACAGCAAATTGGTCCCCTAGGGATTGGGTAGAATGAAGAATGTTCCAGCCCCAGCCCTCATTTTAAGTCCTGATGGACTGCTTAGAATTTACTTAAGTCTCTTTTCAACCTGAAGATCTGAGAATTGAGCCCTAAGTTATGTTAATGTGACAATGGAAAGCATTATATTAATCATTTTGTTTAAGGTGACTTATTTCATTGTTTGTTGCTTGTTTCACCGTTTGTAATGCTCAGATCATTGCCTTAATAGAGTTTCATCTTTTGAGACATCATTTTTAGTTAAAAAAATTAGTAGCTATGTAATATACTACTTTTTGTCTCAAAATATTTATGATTCTAAATTTTTATTGTTTTAGATGCAAAGATGGTTTGAAAGGATTTACATTTTCTGCACTTAGGTAAGTAACATTTTACTTATCTTATGTTGAGAGAGATTTTACAAGTTAATTTTCTTTAAAAAATAAATATCATTGTAAGTAATTATAATAAATATTTATTGACTAAATTTTTAAGCTGAAATTGATTTTAGAAGTCACAAAAGTACTTCTAAACCTTTGCAAATAGTTCATTGAAAGAGTTATGTATCATATTTTTCCCCCTAAAAATCAGTCACTCAGCAACTACTTTTTGGGCCTTTTGTGTGCCTTATACTGTGGGGTGTTAGAAAAGAAATACAAGAACTCTCTTCAAGGAGCTTGGAAAGACAAAGCTGCACATGAACAATTAAGTACTTAATTGTGTGGTACCAGAGTATGGGTTTCTTTAGGGCAGGACTCATGCATTGTCAAACACGTATTAGATTTTAAGCATTGCTAGAGTTTTTTCTTTTCACTTCATAGCCCATCTCTTAGTATAGTAATTGGCAGAATGGTATACTGTAGAAATGTTTGTTAGCATTAGCATTTTATTTTATAGTTCACCAAGCATTTTCACATGGATTAGTAAATTAAATTTTGCAAAAGTTTTATAAGATGGGTATTTTTATGCCCATGTAACATGATGAGAAAATCAAGGATTAGAATGTTTGACTAATTTAATTTAGCATCACACAAGTAACTGTATATACTGACTCCAAACCCAATGTTTGTCCTGTTTTTGTCACAAATGTTGCCTATTTTATTCTCCAAAGTACATATAGTAGATGCTTAGTGAAGATTAGTAGCATGGAATTTATTGCAAGTATTGGCGGGAAAAATTAGGGTGGGCTTCAATACTAGGAGAAATTTTTATATGATTACTTCCTAAGGGAATTTAGGGAATCACGTGAGTTAATACATGAAAAATATTTAGAGTACTGCCTGGCACATAGTAAGTACTCAAGAAATGTTGGTTTTTATTGTCGTTATTATAGGTGATAAGCCTTAAATTGTACTGGAAGGATAGCTTTAGATAACTGCAAGGGATGAGGGAGAGCACTCTGGGTGGAAGTGAATAATACTGGCAAAAGGATGAAAATCGTAAACATGATATGTGAGGTAAGAGTGAGAAAATGAACTTAATTGGTATGAAAAGTTTAAATTAGAGGTTAAAGGATATTTTTTTAATAGGTAGAGTAGGGCCATATTACAGAAGACCTAGGACAAAAAAGACAAACTTGGATTTGATAAGGTGAGCAGTAGAGAGCCATTAGTGGTTTTTGAGCGGTACAGATGACAGTGTTTCAGAAAGATTAATCTGGCTGCAGTACTTAAGACATGGAAAAAGAAAGAACCAGAAGGTAGAAAGACAAAATGATAAGGAGTGGAATTTGGGTGCTAGTAGGAGGATTAAAGAGAAAGAGGCAAAGCTGAAACTTGCAATGGAAGAAAATGATGACCTAGTAACTGATATTTTCCTTGTTTCTCTTCCCTTCGACCCCTCATCCCCAATCAAGTATTGAAAACCTAAGTGCCTAAAAGAAGGTGCTATTAATAGAAAATCAGATGGCATGCAAGGAAACTGTTTTGGGAGGGAACAAATGAAGTCACTGTATGATTAGGAATGTCTTTGGTTGTAGAAACTCTATGGTAACAATAACTTTCTAAGTGATAATACACAATAGTAATTTCTTTACCTCGTATTTTTCATTAAAAGATCATGAAATTTATTAGAAAATAACATTTTTGTTATTGTTGCATTGGCTATAAAGTATTCTCTATTAAGTTGAAAATTGATAATAAAAACAAATTTTCCTGAAGAGAAAGAAAAACTTGCCTTCTTTTCCTACGTATCTCTTTAGACTCCCAGAATCCTTGCAAAAACTCAAAATGTATCAGATGTTTTTGTGTCTCTTCTTCAAATCCACTTGTAATAAAGGGCTAGTTTGGACTATTTGCACTTAAAATTTTCTCAGTATTATAGGAAAATATTCTGGAAAAATGTTTATTAATTCTTGCTAATTTCTTGTTAAACCAAGAAAATTGTTAAGTGTTGTGAATTGTCATGTATTTATATTGTACATCTCCTTCTACTAATCAGATTGTTTCATTTCAGATTCCCCACCTTGTAGATTGATTAATCTCAAATTTATAAAGTTAATACTCAGAAGATACTACTAAAAGCCAAATATATTTTCTGTTGTTAAATTTTATTGTCAAAAAATAATGTGGGTTAATGTATGTCAATCTTGCAGGCTTATAAAAAGTATTATCTGACATGACTGTCCAACTACCTCTTTGTATTCTTGGCAGCCCAGATTTTTATTGCAGGCATATGCTATAAATTTATAACATGTCAAAAACACAACATTTAATATTAATTACAAAAGAAAGGAGAAAGAAAAATGCTTGTTGTAGCCTAATTTAATATAACTTCCTGGCAATATTAAACGTTGGTGAGGAAAAGCTCTTCAGTGCCTGATACATTGGAGAATAGTGAGATTTGAATGAATAGTGTCCTAAAAAGGCTTAAAGGAAATACTCATCTTATACAAATTGTAATTATTGTATCATGAAAACATACATTGTTCACTCTGAGGAAAACTGTCCTTTATTCACAGAGGATGAGTGTTCTCAAAGTACCCCAATTTAATGTCTCCTAATTAGACTTAGGGTAAAAGCTTTAAAATGTTAAACTTTAGTTCAGCACCCATTTTTTAAGCACTCCTCAACATGTGCAAGTTAATATGGGAGCTACAAAGATAACACTCATTTCTACTTAGTATACTTCTACTTTGTCCCAGGTCTTGTACTAAGAATAAGTGGGAATAAGTTAGATACAGTCTCTGTCCTCAGAGCTGTGGTCTAGTGGGGAAGACAATATTAATTATAATTGTGCCAAATGTTACAAAAGAGAAGTGTGGATTATCTCAGGAATATATTTTAGGCAGACCTAATTTAGTGTCTCTCCTCAAGCTATGGATAGGAATAAAGGCAGAGAAGACAGCAGGAAAATTGCACAGAATTACTTGCAGAATAGAAAAGCCCAAATGCTATAAGAGAATAGAAATTAAGTGCTATATGGTTCACAAATTACTTTATTTTTTCTTTGAGGAGGGATGGGAGGGAAAGGGTGAAAGGAAGGAATATTTAAGATGGATTTTAGAAGACAAATAGATTTTAGCAAAGATGTAGGGAAGAATGATCCAGATAAGAAGAGCAGTACAGAGGCATGGTTTATTTGGAGAATGACGAGTAGTTCCATAAGCTGTAATGTATAATAATATCTCATACGCACTCTGAGCTAGGTACTGTTTTAAGCTTGAAGTTTGTATTTAATTCAGTAGGCCATAGGCCAGTGAAATTATTTGAGGATGAGAATAGTATGTTCAGGTCTGCATTTTAGGAAGCTTCCTCTAGAAATGGTATGTAGGATGATTTGAAAATTATCTATCTATGTAGATAATAGTAGAAGTCCATGGGACTAGATAGAGTTAAGGACAGAACCATAGGAGAAAAGCTAGTGCTGGAGTCTGAAGATGCAGGAAGCCTAATTCATCATAGTTTAAAACATAGTTAGAAGTTGTCTTAGTCCATTTGCATTGCTATAAAGGAATACCTGAGGCTGAGTAACTTATAAAGAAAAGGGGTTTCTTTGGCTCACAGTTCTGCAGGATGTACAAGAAGCATGGCACCAGCGTCTGCATCTGTTGAGGGGCTCAGGAAGCTTCCAATTACAGCGGAAGGAGAAGGGGGAGCAGGCTTGTCACATGGCGAGAGAGAGAGCAAGAAAGGAGGAGGTCCTGGGATCTTTTTAACAACCAGATCTAAAGGGATCTAAAAGTGAGAATTCAATCCTGAGAATGGCACCAAGCCATTCTTGAGAGATCCACTCCCATGACCGACACACATCCCACCAGGCCCCACCTCCAACATTGGGGATCAAATTTAAACATGAGATTTGGAGGGGACAAATATCCAAACTATATCAGAAATGTACATAGCTCAGCGATTAAGAAGACAGGCTTTAGGGTCAGATAGTTCTGGGTTCAAATAATTACTGATAATTTATTAGATGTGGACAAGATACTTAATGTTTACTCTCATGGGAATTATGATACCTATGTTGTTGCTGTGAAGACTAAATGATTTAATATTTGTAGAAGACTCAGTTGGCACTGTGCCTGTCATGTAGTAAGTACTCAGAAAATGCTAGCTATTACTATATTCATTCATTTGATGTGTAATTAATTTAATATTTAATTAAAAATTAAATTAAAGTAATGAAATATTTACTTTGGGCCAGACACTATGCTAGGCGCTGGGATATGATAGCTAAGAAGATATACATAGTCTCACAGGCCCCACAGTTTAGTGGGGATATAGACTACTAAAATGGTGTCTTACAGTACTGGGTGTTCATTGGGTTCTCATAGCACAGAGGAAGGATCATTAACTCATCACCCTGGCTTGAGGCAGGGACAGCTTCTCCAAGGAAGTGACCACTAATCTGAGATAGTTAGTCCTGACCAAAATAGCAACAGTGTTGTGAAAGATGTGAGAAATATTGTTGTATCTGTTTTAGCGTAGTTTTATCCCATTGCTGTTAAAGAGCAGTAGTACAGATCTTAAATTCTCCGTGCATACCCACAAGTAAGAAATTTCTTTTGGACTGACAGCTACCAAGACTGCACAGCTGCCATCTGGTGACAGACAAACCCGTTACATACCCCTTATGAATTGATAAGCTAGATGTTTTACCAAGTTTGTCTGAACTGAATGGGTTGCAGTTGTTGGTAGTAACAGCTTTCTCTTTTTTTCTGAGTGTTTAAATTTTCATATTGTTTGTCACACATCCCAAGTTGCAGAATTTTAATGTAATATTATTGGTGCCCTGTTTTATTTATATTTTATTATATTTTCTGAAAGGTTAGGAGGTATTTTCCTTAGGAAGGCTTAGTTATTCTTTATGTTAATAAGAGCAATGACTCTTCTAGGGTAGGTGCTAAAAGCAGTAATGAAAACTCTGAGGAAGGATACTTCTTGATTGATATCTAATGGTGGTAACATTTTCCTTTGCATTGTCTTTGGAAAAATATAGTCCAGTTTTGATGAACTAGGAATGTGTCATCTCCTAGATATTTGATTTTTCCAAAGAGAAATAAATAGATTGGAGTAACATCAAGTTTAAGATTTTCTAGTTGAGATAACTTAAGGATATGTGAAATCTTGACTGTTTTCTGATTCTCATTCTACAGTTCCCTCTATTTCCCTGTATGTGTACTGATGACCTTCTACTGCAGTTGTTGACTCAAAGTGACATTAGAGTTTTACTCTAAGTGAGAAACTCATTCAATTGTAACTATTAGCAGAATTTAGGGAAAAAATAGAATTTGTGTGATTGTGTATTAGATCCAAGTTCACCTTCTTTTGAAAAACTTTAAGGCTTAAACTTAAAAAAGTGGTGTTAAAGTTAAAGGACGCTTCATAAAAGAGCTGTGCTGTATTTTACTTGGTTA
This sequence comes from Propithecus coquereli, assembly GCF_000956105.1. Lineage (NCBI taxonomy): Eukaryota > Metazoa > Chordata > Mammalia > Primates > Indriidae > Propithecus > Propithecus coquereli. Next base: position 4,601,789 of record NW_012141636.1, read on the forward strand.
GTTTGATTTTAAAGTACCTGCATTGTCAGACAATTGACTATTAAATTTTTCTGAGTATTCAGATTTTGAAAGTCTGTTTTTCTTCAAAGGATGATTATATTTTGTATAAATTGTGAAAATATTAGTATTTAAAATAAGATACTCTCCAAATGTATTTGTTTATAAACAATATCTTTTCTTTTTTTTCCTCATTGATTTCTTTAAAGGTGAAAAATGCCTCACATTGTGCTCTTTTCTTTAGGTTCATTGTAGGGAAGGAAGAAATTCCCACACATTCTTATTCACCAGAGGCAGCATATTCAAAAGTGGAACAAAAGAGAGAGAAACATGAGGAAAAACCAAGAATGAACATAATTGCTCTAGTCAGGAAACTTGCGGATTCAATGTGAGTTCTTTTTTATTGATATTTTATCACACTTTGTCCCTTTTATATGATATTTATACCATGCCAAGGTATTTTTGTTTCCTATTCAGGTAATGATGGTCATTTTTCACCGGACACTGTGCATAGAATTTTGAGGCACACAATGGCAAGTGAATGTTATTTATTATTTCTGGCAGTACTGTAGACCATCATATGCCTTTGAAATAGATTTTCATGAAACTGAAATATTTTTCCATTTCAAACCAGGCAGAATTACAGAAGACAATAATGGAGAACCTCAGGAAACAGATTAATACGTGCTAATTTATTGTGCTAAAGGAGAAAGAATAGGTCCTGAGAGAGATTCAAGAAGATAAAGAAATACTAAAGAGCAAACCTTAAGTAAAGTGTATTTTGTAAGACCGAAAATTTTTAGGGCTCTGAAACTGAAGTAAGAAATCTTTATTTGTATATTATTCATATGAAACATAAAGATTTCTTTGAATAAGTATTTATATTTCTAGTGTACATATTTAAGAAAATAAATTTAATAGTTTAAAATAAGAACATCAGCCAATAAAAATAAAAATAAAAATAAAATAAAAATAATCTTGGTAGTGTTATTTTTAGAAAAGGTAGAATAAGTAGGCAGTATATTATAGAAAGTTAAGGGATCAATTATAGGAAGCTGAGGCCCTTTCAGAAATCATAAAACCTGTATTTGACTCTCATTTTACCTCTACCAGCCTTCTCACTTTGGAAAAGTGATTTAACTGCTGTGCATTCCGAAGTCCTTATTTATTAACTGGGGTTAATAATCTCTATTAAGGATTGTTGTGACCATTAAATGAAATAACATATGTGAAATTGCCTGACATGATATATGAGCACACAGTGAATACGCAAATTTTTACTGAATTTAAAGATTTTCTTTTCACCTTAGCATACACCACGCAGAGAAGGTAAGAGTAAAGAAGGGAATAGTAGATGACGGGAATAATTGTGGTAGTGAACTTATTACACAAGTTCAAAAATATTTATGGAAAACCTTAGTGGAGAAAAGGGAGAAAATATCCCATTAATGGAAATAATTTCAACATGAATCAGAGGGAAATATAGAGAACGAATTATGTGAGTAAATGATGCCTTGAGCATCAGAACTGATCAGGTCATGCAGAACTTGTCAGAGTAGATACAGAATAATGCAGAAGCAAAGCAAATAATATAGGAGATAGACAGTCGAGGACGGGGAAGCCATTTTAATGTGTGACTACGAAAAGATTAAATGACAGTGCAGATGATATCAGGATTTAACTTCACTAGCAAAGAAAATTTAAAAATTTCTATCTAGTTCTGGTAACAATGGCTGAGAAATGTCTTTGAAGAGGATACTTAGAAGTATGAAGAGTGATGGTTTGCATCAGGCAGTCCTTCTTTGATTCACCTCTTTTCAAGCCTCCAGCTTTAATCATTCAGCAACTTCATATGACCAGATATGTCATATCATTCTAATGATACAAGTGCTATGGTCGGTATGAACTCGTGCTGTCACCCTTGACTAGGAAAGGCTGCTTGTGTACTCCAGCTGCAGTGCAGAATTGGATTTCAGGAAAGGTGTTGCTAATCAGTTTGCAAATGGGATTGGAGAGGTGCAGAGCCAGAACATTGCTTTACAAGTTATTGTTATAAACAGGAAGGGTTCATATGGTTCAATCATGAAGATAATTAATTAACTGCAGTCTGAAAGAAGTTATGAAGACTACTTATTTTGGAACATGAACCCTTTAAAGAGAAAAGGAGAGAGCTAGATGCATGTTAAATGTTCTACTTAGTTTTTTATGCCTAGGGTGAGTAGTCTTGGAGTCAACATCCCAAAAAATGAAAATGAGTGTGTCTTGAACAGTAGCCCTCTCAGCGAAAATGTTTATTAAACACTAGAGGGTTAAGTGGTTTATAATTAAATCACAAATAACCTACTTTTGAATTCCCACATGATCTTTATTTCTATATTTATTTTTAAAACTGAATTTTGAATTCTAATACTATATCATATTTCTTTTCCAGATGTTTTCTCTCAAATATAATTAAGTATAAATTTCTGTAACCTGAGCATATTCTCATTATGATTTTTGCTCAAGTACTGACTTCATGGATGATTTATGACTATTATACTCTACAATAAGTGATTTAAAGCTTCCAAAAAGATTTGGCAATGTATATAAATAATATATACCTATTTTTCATATTTAGTCACAAATACTTACCAGTGAGATTTTTTTGTTCCACATTCAAGTGTTTTGACTGCTGTCACATATTTTATACAATGTGTCAAGTGGTAAGCAGCAAAGGAAAAAAACCCTAAAATACCTGTTTTTCTTGCTTCTATATGTCCTAAAACACCAAAAGTTGCACACATTTAAAAATAAGTGGGTGCGTGATGTTCTTTTTTTTGTTGTTGTTGTTGTTTTGTTGTGTTTTTTTTTTTTGGTTGAAGAGTTTTAAATCACACACATATTTAAATTACAATTAGCTTAGCTTTTTTGGTTTAATTTCAGATGTAAGCATGGACCAAGGCATAGATGTTGCAAGCACTATGAAGATAATTGCATCTCTTATTGCATTAAAGTAAGTATATGAAAGTATGTACTTTCCTAACAATGGAGAATAGGCATAGAAATAACTTACTTATTAAGAAATAATTTAAAGTAAACAGAAAAGTTAATAATTGCTATCATTTTTGCATTTGACCAAGAAATTGGTGAGAATAAATGACAATGACAATTAAGCTTTTAATATTCACTTACCAGATCTTTAAACAATTTAAAAATTAGCTTGTTTAGAAATTAGCTTATTTAAAATTTGTGAGATAGGAGAGCAAATGGGGTAACAAGAAGAAAAAAGAAAAAGTAATTAAATTTGTACTTTGTAATGTATTCTGATTAGAACTATATCTAAAACAAGGTCCCTGGACTGTGCTGTGTTCTAGCTAGATGGGCAGTCACACGTGTACTTTATACACTGTGTACAATCTGTTACAGTGGTTTATGGTTTTGGACTTGTAAAGACATTGCCTTTTTTTTAAGGCATTGAGGTAATTGGAGCATGTCTGCAGTTGCTCTACATGCAAGCTAGGTATGCTCACTGGCATAAATTCCCAACTTCCTAACATACTTGTGTACTAGTGTGATACTCTTCCCTCCCACCCCCACTCACCCTCCCCGCTTCCCCCATTACTACCAGTTCTGGGAAGAAAGTTATTTTCATTGCAGTTAATGTGGCACAGGTGGTACCACCTGCTGCAGGTTTCCTAGTTTTGAATGGTGCTCTAACAATTCTGATGCTTTAGAAAGTTATGTTCTTCTTGCAAGGTCTACTCCCAACTCAGTTGATGATGAAAACAGCAAAGTTGTATGATACCCCAAAAGACAGGCTTCTTATGGTTACTCTAGAAAGGAGGAACTGTCCCACATTAGTGCTTATTAATGTGAACACCTATGGCCCAGTGTTGACGGTGCATTTGCCCAAGCCCACACTTACCTTCAGAATTCCCCAAAATGGAGTAAGGATAAAAGGAGTGTTTTTTTTTTTTTCTTCTTCCAGTTGTACAGTAGTTTCTGATACACTCTTTCCAAATTTGATTTCTTGCCTCACTTTTAAAGTGTCCAAAAAAAAAAAAAAAAGGGCAATATTGCTGACAATTTCAGAGTCTGCTGGCTTCTGGAGAGTTATTATTCTTCTAACTGAACAGGATTGTAGTTCAAAGGGAAACTTCAGGAGGGAAACTAAGAAAAGTATTCTGATTAAATTGGAGGTATTTGAAATATTTGGGGTGGAGGGAGGTGACATTAAAAAAAAATATGAGAAAGTTAGTGAGAATTACCAAGCATTGAAAAATTCTAGTGATTCTTTCGAATGTGTGCCAGCACTATAAACTTGGTAATATATGTATAAAATGGAATACGGTATTATGTCCATGAAAGTAAAACGATTTGGAGACCTGTAGGTGAGGAATTTACACCACAAATGTGGTAGTAAAAATTTTTGACAGTGCACCTCATTATTCCATGGACTTAATTACACCACATGTTAAATCGTATTCTGAGTAAATATTCCTATTAATTGCATTCCCCTCAACTCCATTTATACTAGCTTTTTCTTGGTTCCTTATACCTGCCAACTTCTTTATTGGCTTTGTGCCTTCTGTCCAAGCTGTCCAAAATGGTTGTCTCATGCTAGCGTCTTCTCTTTTGGGTCTATTGAAATGTCACATCATTTAAATGCCTACATTCACCATGAATCTAATAGAGTAATAGATTTATCGCCCTGTTAATTTCTATCCTAGTGCCCTGATTATTTTCTTTATAACATTTATTATAATCTGCAATTATTTTGTGTTTTCTTACTCTTCCTTTATTTTATCTTCCTATAATAAGCATGAAAGCTCCATGAAGTCAAGAACTTTGTGTCCTCCTTATAACTGTATACCCAGCATCTAGTGTAATGCTTTGACACATAATGGGCATTCAGCAAATATTTCTCGAACACAGGGATGAGTGGATCTTTTGAAAACAACATAAAAAGATTGTAATGTGATTGTGATGTATGAATCCTTAGATTAACATTATAAGGTTATCAATGGCAAGATAAAAGTGTGACCATTTTATTTCATGCATTAAACATATACGACGCAGTTTCAGTTAAGCAAGTGCATTGTAATTCACAGTAATTGGATGATTTGATTTCATGTTTTAATTAGGTATTAGGTGGTTTCAGGTAAATTAACCAATGTTTCTTCATAGTAATTCAATTTTTTCTAGAAAAGAAAGCTGTAATCTGGTTAATACAGACCTGACCTGTGGAAGTTAGCAGGCAAGCACTGCTAAGAGATAGATATTTTCCCATTCCAGTAGGGGCAAAAGAGGAGGAGGATGGAGAGTGGTATTATTACAATGTACTGGTTGATTTATATATAAAATACTACTCTTTCTGTTAATGTTTTGCTTTGTGCTAATTGTAATTTTTCAGTCTCTCAGTATTAATTATGTTAATTAATTAACTTTTCAGTCTCTCAGACATCTAAACTTCATTTTCATAAATTTGTTACTAGTCATCCTCTACAGATCTCTTTTGTACTATAAACAGTTGAAGGAAATATAGAGAAATGGTGGATTTGTAGTGGATTTGCTTTTTCAAGTTTAGTTTAATGCATCTTAAAGCTACTATTCCTTAGAGATGTTTTAGCCTGACAGTTGAACACAGGAATAAAACCTAGATATAATTATTTTTTATGGGAAATTCTTTTAACCTGATCATTGAGGAAGTTGGTACAAAGGTCTAAACAAATAATAAAATTATTTTTCTATCAATAGAACCCCTATTCGTGGTAATAACGATTAAGAGTAGTTTTCTGTTAAAATTTCCAAAAGCATTTGGTTTTGTTAACGATTTTTTGGAATTTCAGTGCTTTTGTCTTTAAAATTCATTTGTGGTTTAAGAATTTAAAATCCTGGTTATTGTCAAGAAAATGTCAAGAAGTGGAATTTTCGTGCATAGGCAAGCTTGGCCAGTGTTTGTGAGAATTTCTAAGTCTTTGTATATCAAAGAAAGTACACTCATTCCAAGATTGCACCCTTATTTTTAAGGTAATTGTTTTAAAATTATTGTTTGAGGTTTTAAGACTTTATTTTGCAAATTGCTGTGCTATGAACTTATATTAAAATTTTTTGACTCTGGTTTTGATTCAGAGACAGTAAAATTCTATCAGACTTCAAAATTTGGTTGTAAATCAGAATTTCTTCCCAATTTTCTCTAGGGTTTCATCAGAATGTTTAGTGTGGGATACTTGATCCAGTGCTGCCTCCGAATCCCTTCTGCATTTAGGCATCTGTTTACACAGCCATCCAGGCTACTTTCTCTCTTCTACAATAAAGAAAACTTCCAGCTCGGAGCTTTTCTTGGCTCTTTTGTTAGCATATACAAGGTAAGGTTTTCAGAAGAGGAAAGAAGAATGAGAATTAGGTAACATGGCTGTTGTTAAAATGAGATATGACTTTAATTAATCTGTCATTTTTTAATGCTTCTTTCTAGAATATTCATAAACATCTTGATATCACCAAATATATACAATATATTGAGAATTGAAGTCGGAGAAACTTTTTCTTTTAAAATATTATTTAATATACTTGAATGTGTAGACGTTTGTATTTACATATAATATTAAAGATTCTCAAAGACTCATTTTCTTTTTCAATTGATATTCTGAGAAAATATGAATTTTCTGATATTCCCAACATCAAAATGATATTTATATACCTGATATGTTTTTCTTAATCACATTCACTTCTTTTTTTTTTTTTTTTTTTTTTTTGAGACAGAGTCTCTCTGTGTTGCCCAGGCTAGAGTGCCGTGGCGTCAGCCTAGCTCACAGCAACCTCAAACTCCTGGGCTTAAGCGATCCTCCTGCCTCAGCCTCCCCAGTAGCTGGGACTACAGACACGCGCCACCATGCCCGGCTAATTTTTTTTTTCTATATATTTTTAATTGTCCGATTAATTTCTTTCTCTTTTTAGTAGAGACAGGGTCTCGCTCTTGCTCAGGCTGGTTTTGAACTCCTGAGCTCAAACAATCCGTCCGCCTCGGCCTCCCAGAGAGCTAGGATTACAGGCGTGAACCACCGTGCCCGGCCCACATTCACTTCTTGTTTATTAATTTAAACATTTCAGAACTTTCTAACTGATACCAACACTTGATAGAATGAGTAAGGAATTTCTATTATAGCTTATATAAACAAAGACTTTTTCGTGCTTTCACCCACTCACTATACCTACTACACTGTCTCAAATAACCAGAGTTAAAATTCTAGCACCCATTCTGTATAATCCCATAAATGTGCCCACACAAACATAAACCCACACCTAAATGTATATGTAAAGATTATTCTTGACACAGTACTCTGCAACTTTAAGAGTGGACTTTTGTTTAATGGAATCACTAATACGTAAATCATATTAGTGACATATTTATTAAACATTTAAAATTTACATTTTATATCTAAATATAGGTTCCAAATGGTGAAGTGTGTTAAATAAGGTTGACCTGTGTATGTATATATGTATACGTATATATACATGTGCACACATACACACATATTATTCTTGTTAAACTCAAAGAAAATTAATGCTGGGAAAATTGAATTCTGGAGTTACTTTGGGTAAAATGGTCATGTATCATTTTATATAAAAATTTATTCATAAAAGGTAGATATGGAGAAAGTATTTTGAAATGGAAAGAAGGAATAACAAACTGTAAACTACAAGTAATGAATCACTTGTTATAAAATATTATTAATGTTAAAAACATTTTTAATATGGTTAAACTAGAAAGCATTACTAGTATTGTTGAATATACAAAAGTTAAGGATAAATTTTGGGTAATTACATGTTTAAATTCACATTCTTTTTCATTTGTCATGTCATAGTGTTTGTATTTATACTTAACAGAAATTCTTATATGTTTACATGTATATTATCTCCAACATTTTTAGCCTCAGGTTGGTTATTTTCCATTATCCAGCATATCTCAGAGTGTGTTTTGTTTTCTATTTCTGTTACCATTTATTTGCTTAGGTAATACAAACTAATGGAATTATACTAAGGAAAGAGCAACTGGCTCAGAAAATCTCATAGAAAATATTCATACAGTATGTTCAAAAGCCATATGTGATTTTTCAAAAGAAATTGTCCATGCCATTAGTATCTTTGTAAGAATGTAATTAAAAGAAGGTCAGGTAAATAAACCTCATTTTTTCTGTTTCTTGGTGAACTGACCCTTTTTAAATTTTGTGAGATTCCTATTTATTCCTGGTAATATTCCTTGTTCTGAAGTCTACTATGTTTAATGTTGATATAGCTACTCCAGCTTTCTTTTGTTTAGCATTTGATGGTATAATGTTTCCATTCTTTTACTTTAATCTTTGTCTTCACTTTTAAAGTTTCTTTTAGACCATATAAACTTGGTTCTTCCTTCTTTATCCAATCTGATAATCTCTATCTTTTAATTGATATGTTTATACTGTTTACATATAATATACTTATGATATGGTTTATTTGAAATCTCCCTTCTTGCTAGTTATTTTGTATTCGTTCCATTTTTTTCTTTGCTTCTCTTTTTTTTTCCTTTTTCTCCCTTCTAGATTGATTGTGTAGTTGTCTGTGGCTCCATTCTATCTTTACTATTGGCTGATATTTATACTTCTTTGTTTTAATTCAGTGGTTGCCTTAACATTTATAGTATACATTTTTATCAGCCAATCTTCAATTAATATTGTGCCACTTGATGTATAGTGTAAGAACCTTAACAATACTATACTTCTGATTCCTCCTTCCCATCCTTTGTGTTACACATTTATCTTTACATATGTCATACACTCCACAATACATTGTTACTATTTTTACTTCAGACCCAGGGTCAGCAAACTTTTTCTGTAAAGGGCCAGATAGTAAATATTTTAGGCTTTGTGACCATATGGTCTCTGTCACAACTATTCAACTCTTGCTGTTATAGGTAGTGTGAAAGCAGCCATGGACAATACTAAATGAGCATGGCTGTGTTCCGGTAAAGCTTTATCACACTGTAATTAGAATTTCATATAATTTTACATGTCACAAAATATTGTTATTCTTTTGATTTATTTTTTATCTATTTACAACCGTAAAGATGATTATTAGCCCCCAAGCCATTTGAAAATAGGTAGCAGGCTAGATTTGGCTAGTGAGCCATAGTTTGCTGACCCCTGCTTTAGATACTTAATTCACTTTCAGAACAATTAAAGATAAGAAAAATATGTCTTCTAAATTTACCTTTATTGTTCTATTTCCAGAGCTCTCCATTTCTTCTTACAGATCAAAATTTTGTCTGGTATCATATTCCTTTTACCTGAAAAACTGCCTTTAACATTTTTGGTAGCTCAGGTCTGCTGGTGATGAATTTTCTTAGTTTTTATCTTTCTGGAAAAAGTCTTTATTTCACCTTCAATATTGAAAAATATTTTCTCTGGATGTAGAATTCTCGCTTGTTAGGTTCGTAGTTTATCCAGATTTTTCTTCCTTTTAGAATGAGAGTGACACTTTTCCCATTATTCTAGATCTAGGCAAAAGTGGGATTTATGGATTTATTTTGAAAAATCAGTACAATAAAAATATTATATATAATTTCTTAATCAAGTCTATCCAGAACAATAACTTTATAAAAGATTATTGTTCATAATTTTTCCAATCATTTTATTCAGTTTCATTTAGATAAGATCACCAGTTTGCCCCCACGGTCATCTAGCAAATCACTCATTACAATTGTTTTTGTTTTCATGCATTTTCTTCTTCAAATAAAATAACCGAAGTCATTGTATTTTCTCCTTAAACAGGGTACTAGTTGCTTCCTGCGCTGGGTCCGAAACCTAGATGATGAACTACATGCTATTATAGCTGGTAAAAGAATAATAAAAAATGAATGATTATTATTGTATCAATCAGTTGTAGGAATGAATCTGAACTAGCTTCCAAATTTATCCAATTTCTATGTATCTTCCTTTCTCTATTGTAATAGAATCTCTATTGAGGCACTCGTCCAAACATTTTATATCATGGTACACTTGCCATCTGGTGTTTTGAGTTGGCAATATAATGGCTTGGGTATCTGCCCTGCTACAGGCCAGAAATCCTGGGATTGTGTCACAAAAGACCATAAAGCCTTATAATATTATATAAGTGATGAATGGAAGTTCAAGTAGATTTCTTTAAAAATTCTTTTTTTACCACTAGAAAATAATATATATTTTAATAATCATTTTTAAAGGAACTTAATCTTTATAAAAATAAAAACTAAAGATCATTTCCTGTAAGTGTGTTATATGTATTACATAAGTTAAATAGATAATTTATCAGGTATTTATTAGTAATAATTTTACCATTAGTATTCCAGCCCTGCACTCCTTGGTTTTCCATTTATAGAATGAAGGCAATGCTATGGACATAAATGTGATGATAGCACTAAAAATAATTTGAGCTATTAGGAGAATAGATGAATAAATATTTCCACTTAAAATCAGAAATGATACAAATAGCCTTTAAGAATTTATTTTTAAAAATTGTTATATTTGACAAGACTACTGCTCTTTTTAAAGTCAAAATTGAAATTTAAAGTTTCTTGTTATACATAAATCAGAACTGTTTGTTCCTAACTCTGAAGGTCAATTTTTTAATTTAAAACTATATAGTAGTAAGAACTCACCCCATTTCAATGTCATCTGGTGTATTACTGTCCTTAATTGTGTTGTAACAAGAGGCAGTGCTGCAAATCACTTCTTTCCTATTTAAGTTAATTAACAAAGAAATACCTTATGATCTGATTAGTTTATCTTGTTTGTTTCAGGATTTTTGGCAGGTATATCAATGATGTTTTATAAAAGCACAACAATTTCCATGTATTTAGCATCCAAATTGGTGGAGGTAAGCAAAAATTTTTATGCACGAACTGTTCCAAAAGATATAAAGCTTTTTTAGCTGCTGTCTGACTGCTTAAGCAGCAAGTATATATCCCAGTTACAAAAGTAAATTCTAATCCTATAAAAGTTTTGCAAAATCAATTCCCCTATTTTTGTGTGTGTGTGTGTTATTTTCAAATATATATAAGTGTAGAAAGAGTAGTATAATTAACCATCATGTGCCCACCATGCGGCTTCAACAGTTATTAGCATTTGGCCAATCTTCTTTCATCTGTAGTCCTCAGCCCCCCAGGTAATAACTTATTTTAAAGCAAATCCCAGACATTATATCATTTTATCCGTAAACAACTCAGATTAAAGACTCCTTAAAGAATAAAGGCTAAAGGATAAAGACTTCTTAAAAACAAACAAATCAAAAATACTACCAAAGTATAACCATAATACCATTATCATAAATTAACCCCCCCCAGTAATTCCTTAATATTATCATGTATCCAATTAGAGTTTACATCTTCACTGATTATCTTATAAATGTCTTTTTGCCATTACTTTGTTTGAATCAAGATTTAAGCAGTCTCTTTTAATTTATAATAATTACCCCCTCCTCCTCCTTTTTTTTTTTTTTTTTGACCATTCATTTATTGAAGATCTAGATCATTAGTTCCATGGAATTTCCCATATTTTGGATTTTGCTGATTGCATCCTCACTGGTGTTTATCATGTTTTTTTCAACTCATGTAGTTCCTAAATTGTTAACTAGATCTTGAGGCTTAGGTAAATTAAAATCCAATTTTGGGGGGGCGTGGCAAACATATTTTACATTTACTGTGTGTGCGAACTTCCTGTTATATCACATTAGGAGGCACAAAAATGTCTAATTACCTCTTATCAGTGGGCTCAGATGTTGATAGCACCAACGTAAGGTTCCCCAGTAGTCCTTCACCTAGTAGTTTTAGCAGTCAGTACTGGGATTCATTAAGGGTTGCCAAATGGTAATAATCTACTATTATTGTTTCTTCTATATTTATTAACTAGAATGCTTCTAAAAGGAACTTTTCCTTTTCAACTATTTTGTTACTCTGAAATAGTTTGTTCAGGAAAGTCTAAATAAAATGCTTGTATACTTCCCTTTATTTACCAGTGTTCAGAGTGAGTGAGTACTGTCACATCTTCCAAAGTTGACATGAGTCTTTATTTTCAAGTATCATTATAAAAACATAGATTTTAACATGCTTGATTTATGTTAACCCTATACAGTCATTATGATCAAATCGTGCCCATCTTTGGCCATGAGAGCCTCAAGTTGACTCTTGTTTGTTTTGACATAATGCCATTGTTCTTGATAGCTTTCTTGCTATAAAACAAGATATTCCAGGTTCATCTTGGACACTTTAGCCCCAGACGTAGAATCAGCCTTTTCTCTAATGGCTCCCAGTTTCTTCTAATGGGAAATGGTATTTAGAGACTTTAGTCTGGGTGCTAGAGAATGTTTGCTGCCAGGCTAGTTATTGTTTCTTGGCTTTCCCAGTGAAAGGAGCTAGAGAATCCTTCCTCCCGACCCCCACCTTCTTTTTAGAGACAGAAAATACATTTGGAGTATACTGATATTTCTGATTCAAAGTTAAGATTATAGATGCTTTTTAACTTGTTTGATTTTTAAAAAGTCTTCTCTCACTGAAAATCTGTGTCCCTAATGACATTAAGAGAATTACATATTTGCTTTACCCAGTTGTGTATGTGTGAGAGAGAGAGAGTGTGTGTGTGTGTGTGTGTGTGAGAGAGAGAGAGAATTAAAGAGAGAGAGATTGAGATAATGTACACTTAATGAAATCAGGAAGACAGCAGGAGCCAGATCATGCTAGATTTTAAAAGCTGGGGTAAGAAGTTTAGTTTTTTTCCTCAGTGCAATTGGAAACAACTGAAGAGTTTTAAGCATCAGATTGGCATGATTTAACTCATATTTTAAGAAGAACATTCTGGCTAGTATGTAGAATGTATTAGAGGAACACACGACTGGAAGCTGAGAGAACAGTTAGTCTCTGGTAGGAGATGGTGGCTTGCATCAGGGTGCTAGCGGTAGAGATGCAGAGGAGTACACAGATTTGGTGTATGTTTAGCAAGTAGACTTGACAAGACTTGCTAATGGAGAGGAAAAGGAGAGTGGGAGAAAGAAAATAACCCATAGGTGGCAAAAATATATTGTTTGACACAAGAGGAAACCAACATTGATATCTTGTTTGTAAAAGATGTTTTATAGCTGCTTCCCAAAGTAGCTAGGGTTATTATTTTGTTTTGGTATTTTGCTTTATTAATTAATTTTTAAAATTATGCGTACATTGTTTATTAGATTTTAGGTTAGCATCATAACTTTAGTTAAGAAAAAGCCATCTAAATTTCCGGGTTCAAAGTCAGTAAAGATCCAACTACGTTCTCATATTAATACATGAAATGCCATTTTTGCTTACTTATTTTGAGGACTCAAATTTATCCCAGTCTTCTTTCTATACATAATGTGTATTTTGTTTTAATAGATTTAGGGGGTACTAATGGTTTTTTATTACATGGATGATTTGTATAGTGGAGAAGTCTAGGCTTTTAATATACTGATCACCCGAATAGTATACATTGTACCCAATAGGTAATTTTTCATACTGTACTCCTTCCTACTCTTTCCCTTCTGAGTCTCCAGTGTCCATCATGTTACTCTGTATGACCACGCATACCCATTGCTTAGCTCCCACTTGTAAGTGAGAACATGTGTTATTTAGTTTTTTTCCATAGTTACTTGACTTGGGATAATTGCCTCCAATTCTATCCAACTCGCTGCAAAAGACGTTATTTCATTCTTTGTAATGGCTGGGTAGTATTCCACGGTGTGTGTGTGTGTATTGGTGGGCACTTAGGTTGATTCCGTATCTTTACAATTGTGAATCGTGCTGTGATAAACGTACAGATTTTTTTTTTTTTTTTTTTTAAGTAAAATGACTTTTTTTCCTTTGGGTAGATCCCCTGTAGTGGGATTACTGGATTGAATGGTAGGTCTACTTTTGGTTCTTTGAGAAAATTCCATTCTGTTTTCCATAGAGGTTGTACTAATTTACATTCCTACCAACAGCACATAAGCATTCCTTTTTCACTGCATTCACGCCAACATCTATTGCTTTTTGAGTTGGCCATTCTGACATATGAGCATTTTTTCGCATGTTCGTTGGCCATTTGTTTCTCTTGTTTTGGAAAATGTCTGTTCATGTATTTAGCCTAGTTTTTAATGGGTTTATTTGTTTTCTTCTTGCTGATTTGTTTGTGTTCCTTATGGATTCTGAATATTAGGCCTTTGTCAGATGTATAGCTTGCAAATATTCTTCCATTCTGTAGGTTGTCTGTTTACTCTGTTGATTATTTCTCCTGCCGTGCAGAAGCTTTTTAGTTTCATTAAGTCCCATTTATTTTGGTTTTTGTAGTATTTGCTTTTGGGGTCTTAGTCATAAATTATGTGGGCCAATGGCAAGAATAATTTTCTCAGGATTTTCTTCTAATATTTTTGTGGCTGCAGGTCTTATAGTTAAATTTTTAAAACCATCTTGAGTTAATTTTTGTGTATGGTGAGAGACAGGGATCCAGTTTCATTCTTGTACATGTGGCTATGCAATTTTCCTAGCACCATTTATCCAATAGGGTGTCCTTTCCCCAGTGTATGCTTTTGTCCTCTTTCTCAAAGATCCATTGGTTGTAGGTATGTGGCTTTATTTCTGGGTTCTCTATTCTTTTCCATTGATCTATGTGTTTACTTTTATACCAGTACCATGCTGTTTTGGTTACTATATATAGCCCTGTAGTATAATTTGAAGTTGAGTAATGTGATGCCTCCAGCTTTATTCTTTTTGCTTAGGATTACTTTGGCTATTCTTGCCCTTTTTTGGTTCCATATGAGTTGTAGGGTTTTTTCTAATTTTGTGAAAAATGATGTTTGTATTTTGGTGGGAATTTTATGAATTTGTAGATTACTTTGGGCAGTATGGACCTTTTAACAGTACTGGTTCTTCTAATCCCTGAACATAGGATGCTTTTCATTTGTCTATGTCATCTATAAGTTTCTGTCATCAGTGTTTTATACTTCTCACTGTAGGGATCTTTTACCTCCTTGATTAAGTATATTCCAAGATTGTTTATTTATTTAGCAGCTATTGTAAATGAGATTGAGTTCTTGATTTGATTCTCAGCTTGATTGTTATTAATGTATAGAAATGCTACTGATTTGTGTACATTGATTTTGTAACCTGAGGCTTTACTGGATTCGTTTATCCATTCTAGGAGTCTTTAGGGTTTTCTAGATATAAGATTGTATTTTCAGCAAACACAGATAGTTTGACTTCCTCTTTTCCAATTTAGATGCCCTTTATTTCTTTCTCTTGCTTGATTGCTCTGGCTAGGACTTCCAGGAGTAGAATAGATGTGGTAAAAGTGGGCATCCTATTCCATTGAGTAGATGTGGTAAAAGCGGGCATCCTTGTCCATTCCAGTTCTTAGGGCGAATGCTTCCAACTTTTCCCATTCAGTATGATGTTGGCTGTGGGTTTGTTGCATATGGCTTTTGTTGTTTTATTATTAATATTTATTTTATTATTTATCTAACAGGGGAAGGAAGACCTAAGCTTTATACAGAAAGCATTGAAGAATATATGACATAAAAGCAGTAGAAATAAACTGCTGTTGAATTTCACAGAAAAGTATTACTACTTGCAGCTGGGGTTTGGAGTGAAGGGGTGAAGGAGTGAAGGAAAGGGAAGAACTGACCCTTCACTCTCATGGAAGATATATGCTTTAAGCTCTGAAGGGAGTATTAGCATTCAGAAAGGTAGAAAACATAGTCGTAGGTAGTGAGCATACTGTGCAACTACATTTGTTAATGCTTTTGAAAGGTTCTTTTAAAATAACTCTTACCTATGCTTGTTTTGCAGACAATGTATTTCAAAGGCATAGAAGCAGGGAAGGTTCCCTATTTTCCTCATGCAGATACTATCATCTATTCCATCTCTACAGCAATTTGCTTCCAGGCAGTAAGTATAGCTTTTTGAAATGAGAAATAGAATGATTTGTTTCTAATGTACATTAATCTAATGGGGGGAAAATAATATCTGGGAATGTTTCTATTTACAGAATTACATTTTATGCTTCATTTTTGTTTTTTTCAGCAAGATAGCTTGCAAGTTTCAAATCATCAAACTTGTTAACTTAATGTGTTTTATTATAAGCACACCAGTTTTTAGGTTTAAGTAGAGTGCAATTTATAGGTAAATTATTACTCCAGTACCTTTGGTTGAATGCCTCAATTTAATTCTCCATCTTTAAGAAAAAAGATACCATATGAATAATTTGCATTTCCCCAATATTACTCAGGGAATGAGAATGGAGGGAGAACTAGTTTAATAGAGGCATTATTCAATCTCTTTAAATTCTGTAATCATTATTATTGATGTTTATGGTTTTAGGGTTTTTACAAAGTTTTAGGGAGAGATTTTGTTTGCTGTTTCTCATAGCGATGCTGCCAGATTGATAAACTCATTAAAACTAGTGAATTGCAGCCATCTAATGGGTAAGTCAGTAAATGCTTCCCCGTAGTAATGACTGTTTACTTAATTATTTCGAAAGCAACGTTTCTATTTGAAGGCATATTTACAAAGATTCTTGGTAGCTTGTTGACTTAGAGATAAAACAACTCTATTGCCTAAAACTGCTGATAATATTTGTATTTACTAAAAGAAGTCTCAAATTAAATCTTAGGCTGTCATGGAAGTTCATACCTTGCGACCATCTTACTGGAAGTTCCTTTTAAGACTCACCAAGGGCAAGTAAGTGACTTAGATGTTTTAAATGCTCATAGAAAAAAGCAATTTTCATTAAAAGATTACAAATATTTTTGTCTTTTTGAAGGATTGTTCTTTCAGTGGTAAAGTAGATGGTCATATTTAATTTATATATAAATAACTTAATGGGAATAACATGGGACATTCTTTGAACATTATTCTGACTTTTCTTTTCCCTGTAATATTTTAGATATTTTAAGTGTTCTAGATTAATGCTAATTAGTTGCTGCATAAATACTTAAGCCTAACTTTTTGAATCATTGACTCCTTTTTCATTAAAAATATTAAACAGATTCATTAAAGATCATCTCTACATAATTAACTGATTTCCATTTTGGAAAAATGATCATATTCTGTTGCTTATTGTTGTAAGTGTATTTTCCTTTGCCTTTCTTATCATGTTTTTGTTTTTGTTTCCCTGATCTTAATCTAATTCTTTGGTGGCCAGCTTGACCTAAGATTAATAGAAAGATCATGGGCTTTGGAATTAGACAGACCTAAGTTTGACTCCAGCTGGCATATCTTCAGTTGTGTTACTGTGGGAAAGTTATTGACCTTCATGAGCCTAAATTTCTTTCTTTCTACGTGAAACAATAATTCATACATTATATGGTTATAGGAAAGTTGAGATGTTTATAGTAGTACTTAGTAGGCATTCAGTAAATTACAGCTGCTGTTAATATTACTATCATTAATAATAATATCAAATGCTTTATAGTGCTTAGTATGTCCAAGATATAGTTTTAAGATACATACAATACACATGTATACATACATATGTATTTAATTCTTAAAACAGCTCTATCAGTTAGGTACTATTATTTATCCCTATTTTATATATGAAGAAACTGAGATGCACAGAGAGGTTAGATAGTTTGCCAGAGTCATGCAGCTAGTTAATGAAGGAGCTGGGATATAAGCTAGGCAGTGTGGCTACAGAATTCTTTCTCTTAGCCATGATACTATATATCCTTTATATTATTATTGTTTAATCATTTTTATCATTTAGTTTTCTGCACATTAGTGAGGTCTTTTTTGTTTGTTTCTGTTTTTGTTTTTTGAGACAGTGTCTTCCTCTGTTGCCCAGGCTAGAGTGTGGTGGCATCATCATGGTTCACTGCACCCTCAAACTCCTGAGCTCAAGTAGTCCTTCTGCCTCAGCCTCCCGTAGCTGGAACTACAGGTGCTCGCCACCACAGCAGGCTGAGTTTTCTATTTTGCGCAGAGATAAGGTCTTGCTCTGTTTTCCAGGCTGATCTTGAACTACTGGCCTCAAGCAATCCTCCCACCTTGGCCTCCCAAAGTGCTAGGATTACAGGTGTGAACCACTACACCTGGCCACATTAGTGAGTTTTTCTGGTTAGTTATTTTATAAGAGAACTTACTTTGGAAAATAACTACAAGCCATACTTATTGACTGTTAGAATAATGATACTGGCCAATGATTCAAAACTAATTTCATTCAGCTGTCTTCTCCAGAAAGGACATGCTTGTGAATAGGTACTGAGACATAGAATGTCCATCTTGCACATTAGCTATGTATGTGTCTTTTAAAAATTTTAATATCTTAGACTAGGTAATCGATAACATGAGAGTATGTTTTTACTCTGTTTTATCTATTAGAAATTTGAAAACCTATACACTGTTTGCCTTTTATTCATTAAATGTTTGCACATTTGGATGTGTTTTCTTTTGATTGTGAAACATTAAGAAGTCAATTATGAGAGAAATTACATTTAATACTTTTGCCTCATGGATAAATATTAGTTCATTCAGTGTTTAGTTTCCTGTGAATTCATTCATCAGAAAAATAATAACCTAGTTTTCTATTTGATATAGTCTAGTGGAAAGAACCCTAGAGGGGTTTGAAGTAATGATTGTAATCTCTGAGGTTTCAAATCTGGGATTTTCTCTTTTTTTTTTTTTTTTTTTTTTGAGACAAAGTCTCACTGTGTTGCCCGGGCTAGAGTGCTGTGGCGTCAGCCTAGCTCACAGCAACCTCAAACTCCTGGGCTCAAGCGGTCCTCCCGCCTCAGCCTCCCGAGTAGCTGGGACTACAGGCATGCGCCACGGTGCCTGGCTAATTTTTTCTATATATTTATAATTGTCTGATTAATTTCTTTTTATTTTTTTTAGTAGAGACGGGGTCTCGCTCTTGCTCAGGCTGGTTTCGAACTCCTGAGCTCAAACAATCTGCCCGCCTCGGCCTCCCAGAGTGCTAGGATTACAGGCATGAGCCACCGCACCCGGCTTGGGATTTTCTCTTTAAATAAAGCATGAGAAGTGAATCTTGAAGAAGAGTATCCACGTGATTTTTGCATTTGCCATTGAGTTTAGGTCTTTTGCCATATCAGCCTTTTCTGTTTTTCTATCCCATAAAAGATAAGTCAACTAAAATGAATTATTTTATTTTATAGACTTCATTAAATACTATTTACTGTATTCTCTGTTTTACAGATTTGCGGTCATGAACCGAAAAGTCCTTGATGTTTTTGGTACTAGTGCATCTAAATACTTTCAGGATTTCATCCCCAGGTTGGATCCAAGATACACAACTGTAACGCCAGAGTTGCCCACAGAGTTTTCTTGAAGATGACTGTAATTTATTAATGTGACTAAATGTTTCATCATTTATCCTGAAGAGTTAATTATGTGAACGCAAAGAAGGGGGCCCGAACTCGAATTTCAGTGTTATTTTAATGAGATGCTCTTTTTTTTGTTTGTTTTTCATACCAATCAGAAATATAGAAGCTTTTTAGGAAGGTATTGCTTAATAATTAAGCTTCCTCCGTAGCCAGAATCAGGTTGTGGATCACTGTAGTGGTTGACATTATTGATGTATTATCTATTAAATTATGTCCACAAGCAATATTAAATAATCTATGTAGACATATAATAGCAAATAAGAGTACACTTAAAATTAGTTTAAAAGATTTCTTTAGTTCATTCCAATATAATTCTTGGTTAAAAATAGTACTATTTCTACATTTTAGGATTTACAAAGGATCACGGGTACATGGATTTGGTCTGTATTTTTTTTAACTTTTGAATTGGTATCTGTAGTTGTGGAATGTTACAGATTTGCAGTAACTTTCCACAGACAATGCTGCTTTAATATAGAGCAATTTAGTTGGAGAAAGTGGCCATTCTTACTTCAGGGATGCAAAGATGGGTCTCATACCATTTGGATGAGTATATGTCGTGGTATCCATGCTCTTTTTTTTAACTGATATATATCACCTCTCTCCATGACCATTCGGGCAATTTGGGAGCCCAGTGAACCTCTACACTAATGGCGGATTAGGAGCACATGGAAATGGACGCATCTGATAGAGTTAAAATGTGTGTTTTAATCTTTTGTGAAAGCATTACATTTGAATATTGTCAAACACAACTTTTAAAACTTCTATAGGTTTATTGTGTTTGTTATCATTTCTAAAGATGTAATTCTTCATAGCTCAGTATTTATATGCCATTGTTTTAGAAGGGATCAAAAGTAGTTTTAGAAAGTTTGGCAGTTTATGACCTTTCAACTGTTTCACCTATATAATGGATGTTTTACAACTAAAAACAATACAAGAACCCAGCAGTTGTTTAAAAAGTCCATTTCATCACTAATTGGATTCAGTTTCTCCAGCCTTCTTTTTAAAAATCATTGTCACCATTTTTACTGTTAGAATAAAGAAGTGACAAAATATAATCACTGTTGATTATGAAAGTAGTTCAGGATAGCTATAATTGAAATATGATGACTATTTAGAGTTTTTCAGGGAGAAGTCATACTTTTCTAAGTTAATAAAAAGCTTAAATGGTTGTGATGTCTATAGTTAATGTAACTTATAGGGATGATGGTATTTTTTTAATATAATTTGTTGCTAAAAATTTTTTAGGCCATTGTAAATTATGCAGTAGAACTGGTGTTGCAAAAGGAATTATAACCCAGACTTTAAAAATGTTTAATCTCCTATATTCAATTTCATCAAGTCTTGTATACTTCTGTTTATGTGTAATCCTATCCTTTGTTGCTATGGCAAATTGAAACCCAACAAAAAGGCAGACAGACTCTGGTACCATAGTAACAGAATGAGCCATTTTAATTTGGTCAAAATTTTGCTTTGTGATTAACTTTTTAGAATTGACCTGTCCATTTGGCAATGCTGTTAAAGGATCATTTTGGTTTCAGACCTCAAAATTGATTAATAAAGTTAATTTTAACTTTTTATTCACTGGAATCAAAATGACGATTGGTCCTGTGTTTACTTTTAAAAATGAAGTATTAAAGCACTGAGAAAGCACTGTTACCTGCACCTCATTTTCTCTATTCAGCAATCATGTTTATACTTTTTCTTGTCAGGTTAAAAATGTCTTAATTCATAAGTAATTGTTTCCATAAACATGAAAAGACTGTGATATTGAAAGACAAATTATGAAATTTGCTGAGATTGTTTAGTAAAATTTTGCTCGTCAAAAGGTGCGTTTCTACAATTTGCTTTTTCTTTTTTATAAATTGCAGTCATTTTTTTAAAGTTTATATAAAATGTAAAATGAAATAACCATCATGAAGCAGAATACACTAATGAATGTTTAGCCTGAATGAATAATTAACTAATTTGTAGTGGTGAATCAAAAAGTTCAGTTTGATTTCATTGGGAAGTAGTGCAAAATGTAGTTGTTCAAGCAAACACAAATATACTTTGTATTCCTGAAGACAATCAAAATCATTATCCTTCTACCTCTACCTAATCAGGTATTGATTGACAACTTTTTGGCACCATAAATAAAGTCAAATAGAGCTCTCCATTCCAAAACATGTTTTTTAGTTTATTTATACTCTGAAGAAATGTAAGTTATATGCCCTTTTAGTCTTTCTGACATTTTTATGTAGATTGAGAATGAAATATGGTGCATTTAGGGCAGTAGTATTATGGTCATTTCATTGCTATTTCCTGTATTAATACAATCCTAGAGTTAGTATTAATCAAGTAAAGATTGAGGTTGCAAGGTAACAAATTTTCTCAAATCTGTTAGATCCTTATCAGTTTTTCATCAGCTAATTTGAGTGTCCATTTTATTACTACTCATTTCTGAAATAACACCTTTGGTTCAGTTATCATTTTTTATAAATTCTATGTTTGCTTCTGTAACTTTTTTCTTGCTCTATAAACATAGTTGTCACTCAGTTCATATCTAGTTCCTTTTTTTGCCTACATTTGTTGTTGTTTAGTCAGTTTTTATTTAATTTGGAATTTCATCTTTTTACTTTTTGCTCTCAGATTTTACAATTCACTTTTATCTAAAATGAGTATGTCTTTTTTGGTGAAACCCAGAAGGAGTATTTTGAGCACAAGAAAATACTGTGTGACAGTGTTCATCTCCTTGTAGACTGTGTCTGGGCTAACATTTGATTTAGTAGTTAATGCTGACAAAATTGTTTCTGCCTGTATTTTATCACATCCCTGAGTTCCTAAATCCTCTACCAAAGCATAGGTAATGAAAATCAATATCCCTTACTGTCGGGGAGCTTTGTCCACTTGCCTATGTTACAACCAACCTTTCCCCTGGTGGTGGTTGGGAAGCCTCTTGGCAGGGCCTAAGGGTAGGTGCCCATTGGGAGCAGTGACCCAAGTGTTCCTGTCGTTTTTTGGAGCAGAGAAGCTATCAGCCGAGCGACTCCTTGAATTCTTCCTGTGATTTATTTTTATTCGTATAAGTAGCAAGTATTATAGTTTTACACGAAAACAAAGTTCTTTGCTCCACAAAGTCAAAAGTATTCATTTCTTGCTAAGATATCCGATAAACTTTATCTCCCCTAACACCTTGAGCTATTGTGGCTTATCTCCTTAGTATTCATTTTCGCAGAAAGAATTTATTCGTTTCATTCAGCTGAAAATAAGTGACCAAGGAAGAAACACAAGAAAAGGAGTAAGAAATGAATATTTTCTGTAGGATTGGGCTTTGAATGTGATAAGTAATAATGTTACCTTAATTATAGAGGTATAGGAGATTGTTCTTAAGTTGCTTCATCTTTGTGCTTTCCTTTTTTTTTTTTTTTTTTTTTTTCAGCAAATTATGGGTGTACATACGTTTAGGTTACGTGTGTTGCCCTTGGTTCCCCCCTCCACCGAAGTCCGTGTTTCAAATATGTCCATCCTTCGGGTAGTGCGCATTGCACTCCTTGTGTATACAAATACCCGTCCCCTCCTCCCTCCTCCCCCCTCCTCCCGCCGCCCTTCCCGTGGTACAGATGATTAGGTTAGGTGTGTTGCCCTTGGTTCCCCCCCCCCCACCGAAGTCCGTGTTTCAGATATGTCCATCCTTCGGGTAGTGCGCATTGCACTCCTTGTGTATACAAATACCCGTCCCCTCCTCCCTCTTCCCCCCTCCTCCCACCACCCTCCCCCTTCCCCAGCATCCAATAGATGTTGTTCTGATATGTGACAGTGATCTAGTACCTCTTACACTTTCCTGGATTAAACTTAAGCCCATTATCCAAAGTGGAGCACCACAAGAGCAGCAGAACGGGACCCATTTGTACTCACCATCAAATTGGTATTAACTAATCAACACATAAATGTGCTTTCCTTTTTATAGCCCTTTACTATTAGTGCTCGTTCTATAATTTCTTCTTCTTGTGGAATTAGCAAGGAAAGAAGTGTCAGGGACTAAGGGGACCTTGAGATCAGGGTGCTGACTTGGCCTCCGGTGACTACTTGTAATAGCCCTGTAGTTACAAAAAGAGTAAATACAAAGAAATGAGACTGACACTGGTGTGTGACTTCTAAAAGCACAGAAGGGGCTGGATCTTGGCCATGATGTAGCATGGGTCCTAAAACTGCTGCAGGGCAGTGAACGGCCTTGAGCTTACAACTTTGGTGAATAAGAATGTGTGCTATTTTATATAGAGAGAAAAGTAAGTGACTTTTAGTTGGAATAAAGAATTTATATCTGGTCTTTTAGAAATTATTCTCTTGCTATTTGATGTGGACTCTCTCTCTCCCTCTTCTTTCCCTCCCCTCCCCATTTCAGTTCTCTCCTTTCTCCTTCCTACTCATGGAATCTTTATGCCTGGCCTCTTCTTGCCCTTCTCTTGCTTGCTGGTGTGTTATTTTTTGTTAACTCAACTGCTTGGACTCGAGAGTTCCCTTGCAACCTTTGCTGCTAGCCAGTCAAGTGGGGGGCTCTGGAGGGATCACAACAATGAAGTAAACATTTCCAGGGACAGTGATTTTTGATATAGCTCTGTGTTTCTTAGACAGGATGGTAGTTGCACAGATGTAGAAAGACATGTTTCTCTGTATGTGAAGCCTTTAAATCCAGAATAGTCAATCACTTCTCTTCTTACAACTCCATAACATCATTTGCTTGACTCTGGATTGTCTTGTAGCTACCCAGAAGGGTAAAGGACCTGTTTCCTATTTCCTTTTGCTTTCTACATTTCCCCCCCATCTGTCCCTCCTCCACATCTGTCCTAAGTAAAATAATGTTTTGGACTTTATCCTTTGTCCCTGCAAACCTGCAAATCCCAGTACTTCTTTCTCCAACTCTCAAACTACTGTAGCTTGCCTGTTGAATTTTCTGCCACATCTTCCCTGCCGTGCAGCATAACATCCTGATCTTGTCAGACTGTAGGTGATAGGATGGCCTTTGTGCCAAGAACAGGGCACAAGAGACCGTAGGCACACAACATGCCTTTACTGGCCTTGCTCAGACTCACCCTCCCTCTGTGGCTTGAGAGGTCCAGGCTTGTGCAGAGTGGACCTGTGGACCTATATCGGCTGAAGTGACCCTACAGTACTACTTTTCTCCATGCCTTAATTTGGACCAGTTAATTTCTGAGATCTATTTCTTTAATATCTGTTAAACATATTAATATTTCAGTCATTAATCAACTTCTCAAATGAATTTTCTTTTCACATTATTTGTGGTCACCCAAGAGTACCTAGAGGCTATAGAGAAGGATTGGCACCAAAGTTTTAAAAGGTTTTAAGCAGAAAGTACATCCTGTGGTTGGTCATTATGGGATGGGATGCCAAAAGAAATGGGTGAGAAGATGCTATAAACACCATTTCAAGCCTTATCTTTTTCCTCCGATTCCTTTTTTTACCTTTCCAAGCCTGTGCTTTCCTACCATATTTTCGCCGTTTATTTCTTCAGCTTGAGTTCCTAAGGGAAAAAAAAGAGGTACATATTTTCCTGCTTATATCAGGGAAAATTGAAGGTGAGGACTAGTAAGCAGCAACAGGTATAAGCATCAGTCTGACTCTTAGTCAGGCAAGAGCCTGAGGGAATGTTGTTGAGTCCGTAAGAAAAGAGGTATGTCCCCATTCTCCCTTCACCCCTCAGAAGTGAACCAGAGAGATTCAGTCGAAATGAGAATATTTAGAGTCAAGTCTCAGTGACATTTATGACAGTGTACACTACCAAGCTTGGCAAGAGACACAGTCCGTGAAGGGAGAGGAAGGGGGATTTTTCTCAGAATCATTAAACTAGGGGCCATGTCTACAAGCATTTATTATAAATATAAATTTAATGGAGGTCAGTAGTCAAACTAGGAATTGACTAACAAGATACTTTGCTCCATCAAAGTATTCAGTGTTTGTGGCATGAGTGATTGAATGGCCTGTGATGCTTAAGAAAGGACAGGAGTTATTTCCTCATTAAACTGAAAATATGTGAAATGTCTTAAGAGTTTTTATATGAATAGAATTTTCAGTTTCCTCCATTTGAAATTTAGTTTGTAATAGATAAAATCTGCAAAGCTTCAGGAAGAAATTCAATTGCATCTACATCGGAGCCTGCAGTTTTTGAAAGCCTGTCATTGGTCATGGATAGCACTAAGGCTGTATTGAGTCCCAAGAGGGTGAGATAAATGAATCTATGGAACTAGAGGTATAAGTGAATCATCTGGGCATCCTTTTTTTTTCCCCACACTAGAACTCTTCCTATAACTTAGATTAAAATTCAAAAATGGGATTGCAGGCATGGTTAATTGATCATCTAATGGCTGTTTAATCCTTCTTCCTTGCCGATAGAATGCTGATGTTAAGAAAGCAGTGTGCACATCCTCAGGGATAAGTCATAATTGTTGTAGGCCTTTCACATCACACCTTTATTCTTCTCTTCTTTTCCAACCAGTCTTTCTTCTGAGGCTGGTCATGTGACTTAGCTTGGCCAATAAGAGATGATAGAAAATCTGAGACACTCTTGGGAAAATCTTTTCTCCCTGTTTAAAGGAAAGCTCTTTTTAGCTCCTTCCTTTTTCTCTTATTCAAGACACTAGTATTAGTCAATGAATTCTAGATGTGTGGCAACAATCTTGCAAACATGAGGTAAGAAGTACAAAGACGAAAATCCACCATGCTAAAGATGTCAGGGCAGAAAAATAGCAAGAGTTGCCTCTCAGTTGACATTCTTGAACCACTGAATTGATGAGCCACTGAATTGATGTCAATAACGATAGACCTCTGAGCATTTTGAGGAAACAAATTTCTATTGCTTAAGCCTCTGTATTAAGGTTATCCAGAGAGCCAGAACCAATAGGATAGGTAGGTAGATAGATGGATGAGAGGGGATTTATCTGGGGAATTGGCTTATGTGGTTATGGAGTGTGAGAAGTTCTACCACAGGCCGTCTGCAAGCTGGAGACCCTGGGATGCTGGTAGAATGGCTCAGTACAAGTCCAAAAGTGTCAGAACCAGGAAGCCGATGTAATTTTCAGTCCGGGACTGAAGGTCTGAGAACCCAGGGGGCCATGAGGGGTTGATATAAATCCTGAAGTCCCAAGGCTGGAGAGCGTGGGGTCCTGATGTCCAAGGGCAGAAGAAGAGTATGTCCTTTCTGCAGGAGAGAGAGAGAAACCAATTCCCCTTTCCTCTGTTTTTGTTCTTTCCAGGTCTCCAGTTGACAGAATGGTGCCTGCCCATATTAAAAGCAGATCTTCCCCACTCAGTTCACTTAGATTCTTCGCACACCAATCTTCTCTGGAAACACCCTGATAGACACACCGGTTCTCTAGGTATTCCTTAATCTAGTCAAGTTGACACCAAAAATTAACCATCACAGGCTTCATTAGTCAAGAATTCTGTTGTTTTCAGCTAAAAACATTTCTAACTGGCATATTCTAATCCTGTATAGATCAGGCCTCAGTTTCATTTACCATTATATTCTTCCCTCCTTTGATTTAGAATTTTCTTTTCCTTTACTACTCTACTTCTGCCTGTGTCCTGAAATATTCAGTCATGTCTTTTTTGAAGGTTTTGTTTTATTCATCTTTTTTAATCTTATCAGTTTATTATGATTTATAAGTGTCATTTACAAAACATCAGTCCATTAAACCATGTAGAAATAAGTCTACAAAAAAAAAACAAACTTTAAGCATGTTTATAAAGAGACTATCTGAAATTCTAGATTTTTCAGTCACTTCATTATTAATCTGTGTCTGCAAGTAATCCTTAACTTTCAGTTGAATAAAGTAAGCTTCCTAAATCCAGCTTCATCGTAGCTTCCAACTTCTATGTTATCTTCTGTCATTTGCCCTTTAACGCTTTTCTTTAGGTTAAGATGGCTATATAAATGGCGTCTTAAATTCCAGATCTCTGTTGTATGTTTTCTCAAGGGACATTTTCCCATTCACGTAGTTCTTTCCATTTACTGTGGCTTTCTAGGCAAAGAAAGCTCCGGATGGATCTGCCTGAATAAATATGGCTGTCCCTCATTCCAACCACAAATAAGCAAGGAAACTCCAAATGTGCAAACGCTACCTGACTGGGTGTATTTTTTCATTTCAGAAGCTGATTTCTGTACCAGCAGAGCAGTGGGAATGGGTTCTTAGTAAACTAGAGATAGCATCGTCGAGCTAGTTTTTGAGCTCTGTGGACAAGCACTCTATAATCTGGGCCATGCCACTATATACCAAACCTATTTGCTTGGCACTTGGTTCCATTTGGTGTACACTTTGATCACTGTCAGAATGGATTTCCACTTTCTCTGTTGCTAATACCACACCATTCGCAGCTTTAATTCCCAGTGAAGAGGCTCCTCTGGCTACAGCAAGCAAAGCATAGTCAGTATGGGCAAGTTTACCAGACAGGCTGAATGTGGTCAATGAAAAGCTGTAACCATGCTCTGCATCTTTACCCAGAGAGCCCTTTGCTGATCTTTTATCTCTGTCTTGCGTAACTGCAGCAGTTTTCTAGTACCTCCCATAAAGCACATTTCATTTGATTCTGATTAGCTGTGTATCACCCGTTGCTCTTTTAGATCATGATATATGTTTGAAGAGTGATGACCATAGTTGATCCGCCATCTCAGTGCCTGTGTCAGGCCTTTATTGGGGAGTGAAGTTAGGATGGGAGGTGGTGTTCTCAGCAGCTGCCTCTTGAATGCCTGCTAACTCTATGGAATATGCAGACCAAAAAAATCTACCCTTAGCTGTCCCTGTAAAAGTCTGGAAAATATTATCCTTACAAATGATTTTGTAAATACTCCAGGAAATTGGCTCCTACTACTATCCCAGCAGCTACTGGAGCCAGTTTGGCTTCAGGTCTTAGACAAATGATTTGTCATCTGTTTCATTTGTTTGTTTTTTTCCTGACAGAACTGGAATTCTGGGTTGTTCCCCACTTAAAAAACTGCCAAATCCAAACCAGAAGTAGACAGGGCAGAATGCATGGCTATCCCTTTCCACTTAGTTTCACAGAGTAAAAATCACAGGCAGTTTGCCCAGAATTACATTTTATGTCTGGCTTTTCAGTAGTATGTTATGATAAAATTTTTTTTTTCTGTAATAGATAGGATCTTAGATATTAAAGGGCTGCTTATGGATTGCTTTTATCAATATAGGCAGACTTTTAACAAATAGTTTCTTCTGATATTTCATTTTTAGGAGAAAAAGAAGAAAAATCTAAGAGGTATGTACCCTGATATATTGTAGATAGATTGTTTATGTCACATTCAATCCTCACACCCTATGAAGCAGGTGTTATTAGTTCCATTGTACTGTTAGGGAACTAGATAGCAGAGAAGCTGGTAATTTACCCAAGGAGACAATACTGGAATTTGAACTCAAATCTCTAAGAGTTGAAAGTTTAAGTTGAAGTAGCACCTTTACTCTCTTCCCTTAAAACTAATCATATAGCATTGAAATAAAAAATCTTGCCTCCAAAAATGGTTTTGATGTTTACTTTCAGCCTAGATAAAAGAACAGGAACTAAATTTAGTTGTTTCAGATTTCTCACCTGAAACAACTGAAACATCTGACAATATAAATGAAACAATAGTTTTCAGGCACTGGTCATTTAGCAGTGCAGGGCAGCAATCCTGAAAGAAGGAACACACATGAAATGAGTCCTGTGATTGCCCTAGCTGATGCCTGGAGAGAGATTCCAGATTGCAGCTCAGGGAGAAAGGCTAAGGCAGAGCCCAGTGATTTCCCTGAGTTGAGGAAACAGAGCTAGGAGTCCAGAGAGGCCAAAGTGGGTGAAGTTCATAGGGCAGAGTATAAAAGAGGAGAGAGCTGCACAATTAAAAACTTGGAGATCTAAAGAGGGTCCCCCTTGAGACTTAAGCTGAGTACTTTGTGCAGCCTTAGCAATTTCCCCAGGCATGCACTAAGAGCCACCTGAAAGGAGTGGAGGGAGGAATCATTGAAGTTCATGCAAGGTAGTGAGTAGTTTGTGTTCCCGCTAGCCATGGTAGGAAACTTCATAATTCAAAGGGTACCGGATAGAGTAGTCATAAAAGTATAACCTCATAAGGGAGCAAATTAACCCTAAACAAAAGGCTGATTTCACCTAGCAAAGCTTAAAAATTAACTTCAAAAGTCTAAGTTTCCAAATACCTGTGTCTTAGAACAAAGTACAAATATATTTATCGGAATACAGAAATATTCCATATGCAACCATGCAAAATTCAAAATGTTTGGCATCTAATAAAAAATTATCAGGCATGCAAAAAGCCAGAAAAGACAGCCTGTAAGAGAAGGGAAAAACGAATAGAAATAGACCCAAAGTGACACAAATAATAGAATTAATACAAAAGGATGTTACAACTATATGTCATATGATCAAGAAGGTAGAGACCAGATTGAACATGTTAAGTAGAGACACAGAGGATCTAAAAAGGACCAGAAAATAACATAAGAGATGAAAAATACAGCATATTGAAGGGAAATACACTGGGTGAGATTAACAGGAGTTTAGACAGCTAAAAAAAGAATGACAGAATTTGAAGACATAGCAGTAGAAACCATACCTAACTATTTATAGTAAAACATGATAGAAAAAGTTTCAGTAAGCTGTGGGTCATCTTCAAGCAGCCTGATAAGCATATGACCAGAGTTCTCAAAGGAGATGAGATGGTTGTGGGGAGCAGGGTATAGAAAAAATTCTTGGAGACAATATGGCCAATGGTTTTTTTTTTTCAAGTTTGATGAAAATTATAAACTTACAGATCCAAGAAGCTCAATGATCCCCAATGTCAAGAAACATGAAAACTACATCAAGGCATGTCTTAATCAAATTGCTTTAAATCAGTGATAAAAAGAAAATTTTTATAGCATCCAGGGAAAAAAGACATCCTGTATACAGAGGAGCCCAAATAAAAATGACAGGAACCTTCTCATTGAAAACAGTGGAAGACAGAAGACAGTGGAACAACATCTTTAAGAGAGTGAAAGCAAAAAAACCCGTCAACCTAGAATTCTATACACAGTGAAAATTATCTGTCAAAGAACAAAGGCAAAATAAAGACTTTTTCAAATATCCAAAAGCTGAAAGAATATGTAGCCAAAAGACCTATACTATAAGAAATGTTTTAAAATGTCAAGCATATATAAATAATACCAAGTGTAAATATGGTAAACATGCAGGTAAATATATAAACACTTTTTTTCTTATTTTTAAATCTCTTTAAAAGATAATTGCTTAATGCAAAAATAGTAACAATTTATAATGCAGTTTATAACACATGTCAAAATAAAACAATCATACAAAGTTCAGGAAAGGGCAAATGGAATTATACTATTGTAAGGTTCTTACACTATGAAGTATAACATTATCTGAATGAAAACTGCAATAAGTTAAAGATTTATAATATAAACTGTAAAGTAATTCCTCTCCTCAACAAATAAAGCTATAGCTAATGAGCCTACAAAGGAGATACAATGGAATCATTAAAAACAATTCAGTTGATTGAAAAGAAGGAAGAAAAGTAGGGTGTGGGGGGGATAATAAAAAGGGAACAAAGAAAAGATGGGACAAAAGAAAATAAATAGCAAGGTGACAGATTTAAGCCTAACCATAATCAGTAATTACAATGATTGTTAATGATGTAAACACCCAATTAAAAGGCAGAGTTCAGACTGAATGAAAAAAGCAAGACCCAACTATATGCTAACTACTCAAAACCCACTAAATATAAAGACACACTAGGTTTAAAGTGGAAGTATGGAGAAAAATATATCACACTAAGACTAATTTTTTTAAAAAATAACAGATTGGCTGTAGTATAGCAAACAAAAGTAGACTTCAGAGCTGAGAATATTACCAGGATTAAGGATTAAGATAGTTGTTTATAGTGACAAAGGGATCAATTCAACAAGAGGAAATTACAATTGTAGATGTTTATGTACATAATAACAGAATTTCTAAATACATGAAAAAAAGATTGCTTAGAACTACAAGGAGAAATAGCCAATCCACAAATACAGTTGATTTTTTAATACCTTCAATAATTGACAAAACATGTAAACAGAAAGCCAGTAAGTATGTAGAAGACTTAAAAAACACTATCAACCATCTTAACTTAGTTGACATTTATAGATCATTCCACCAAAGAACAACGCAATATATATTCTTTTCATGTGCTTTCAAAACATTTCCAATAGAAGACAATATTTTGGGCCATCAAACAAGTCACAATAAATAAAGGGTTCAAATCATACAAATTATATTCTCTGGCAAAAAGAGAAAGAAAGAAATTAGAAATCAGTAACAGAAAGATATCTGGAAAATCCCCAAATATTTTTAAAGTAAGCTACACACTTTTAATAACAAAATCAAACTAAATTCTGAAGTACATTGACCTGAATGAAAATGAATATACAATATATTGACATTTATTAGATGCAGATTAAGCAATCTTAAAATTTTTTAGAGGGAAACTTATAATACTAGTTGCCTATATTAAAGTAGAAGAAAATTTTCAAATAGATGATCTTAGCCTCCATCTTCAGAAAATGGAAGAAAAAAAAGAACAAATGAAACCCAAAATAAGCATAAAAGGAAATAATAAGGATAAAATCAGTAATCAGTGAAATAAAAAATGGAAAACAATAAAGAAAACAAAACCCAAAACTGGTTCTTTGAGAAAAATCAATAAAATTGATAAACCTCTAGCCAAACAGATTGGAGAAAAAAAAAGAAGACACAGAAATATAAGGAATAAAGAGAGATGCCCAGTCATTACAGATTCTTAAGAAATTAAAAGGCTATTATAAACAATTTTATGCCAATAAATTTGAGAACTTAGATGAAGTGGACAAATACCTGGGAAGATACTGTTATGATTTAGATGTGTCCCCCAAAGTTCCTGTGTTGGAAACTTGACCCCTCAGTGCAGACATCTTGGGAGGTAACACCTTTAAGAGGTACTTAAGTCATGAAGGTGTAACTCTCATGAATGGATTAATGCCATTTTTGTGAAAGTGGGTTTGTTATCATGGGAGTGGGTAACAATTCAGCCCCTTGCTCTGTTTCATCCTCTTTTGCCCTTCTGCCATGGCATGACAAAGAAAGAAGGCCTCCACCAGGTGTCAGCACCTTGATCTTGGGCTTCTCAGTCTCTACAACTGTGAGTCAATAAATTTCTGTTTATTATAAATTACCCAGTGTGATATTTTGTTACAGCAGCACAAAATGGACTAACAGATACAGATTAACAAAGCTCATACAAAAAACTAGAGAATCTGAATAAACTGTACCTATTAAAGAAACTGAATTTTTACTTAACCTTCCCACAAGAAAAACCTCTAGGCCCAGCTGGGTTCACTGATGAGTTTTACCAAACATCGAAGGAAGAAATGTACCAATGCTGTACATACTCTTCCAGAAAATTAATGAGGAAGGAAAACTTCTCATTTTATTCTATGAGGCCAGCACTTTTCTGATACCAAAACCAGGCAAAGAAATTACAAGAAAAGAAAACTAAAGCCCAACAGCCATCCTGTCCATAAAGAAAAAAATTCTTAAAATTTTAGCAAATCAAATTTAACAATAAATAAAAAACGTAACACATGATGATCCAGTGGGGTTTATCTCAGGAATTCAGAATTAGAAATCAATCAGTTGTAAGAAACAACCAAAGCAATTCATCATAGTTACAAACTAAAAAAAAAAAAAAAAAAAAAGAAAAATCACGTGATTATCTCACTAGAACCAGGAAAAGCATTTGACAAAATCCAACATCTATTTCTTATAACTCTCAGCAAACTAGGAATAGAAGGGAATTTCCTCAAATGTGAAATAGAAAGGAGTTTTAAAATAAAGGACATCTACAAAAACTCTATAGCTAATGTCATACTTAATTGTGAAAGACCAAATGCTTTCCCTCCAAGATCATAAACAAGGCAAGAATGTACTCTTACCACTTCTATTTAACATTGTACTGGAGGTTCCAGGCCATTGCAATAAAGCATGAAGAAGAAATAAAGCCATTCAAATTGGAAAACAAGAAATAATTTTGTCTTTAATGGCAGACAACATGATTGCCTGTGTAGAAAATCTTGTGGAATCTACAAAAAAGCTACTAGAATTGATAAGTGAATTTTGCAAGCCAATTCTAAAAGAATTCTGTATAGAAATGGAAAAGGTATAAAATAGCCAAAATTACTTTGAACCCATTAAGTATCCCCTCTAAAAAGACCCAAGTTAGGGAACTTATGCTGTATGATTTTAAGACTTACTATAAAGCTACCACAAACAAGACATTCTAGTATTGGTGTAAAGATAGACAACTGTATTGACTGAATATCATATTGAGTTCAGAAATCAACCCACGCATATTTGGTTAATTGAATTTTGTCAAAGGTGCAATGGTAATTCAATGGGGAAAGGATAATCTTTTCAACACATGTGCTGGAACAAGTGGCTAGTGTATGAAAAAAAAAAAAGAACTTTGACTCCTATTGCAAACTATTACAAAATTAATTCATACCATCTATACAAATTTAACTCAAAATGTACCATTTTGAAGCCTAAATGTATAATCTAAAATGATAAAACTTCTAGAAGAGAAAAAAGAAAATCTTTCTGATCTTGGATTAGCCAAAGATTTCTTAGATGTGACACCAAAAAATACAGTCCATAAAAGAAAATTCTGATAAGTTGGAGTTCATCAAAACATAAAACTTTGGTTCTTCAAAAGGCACCCCAAGAGAATGAAAAGAGACAATCCACATACTGGTTAAATATTTGCAAATCACATATACAGTAAAGAGCTTTATCTGCAATGTATAAAGAACTGTTGAAACTCAATAGGAAGATTGACTTCTGGCATGACAGTATGAGTAGCTCTACTGACCCATTCTCCACTGACAGTAGTGAAAATTATTTTTTAAAACCCCCAACCCTTGAAAGCCTCTGGAAGTGGCCCTAAGGACAAACAGCAAATGAAGAAACATCTCTTCAAGAAAATTCAATGAGAAAAGTGAGAATCTGTGGTGTTAGAACCAAGACTTCTCCCACCTCTCCCCTCCCAGCTAGAAGAAATAATGGCTGAAAACTTTCCAAATGTAGTGAAAAACAATAACCTACACATCCAGGAAGCTCGATGAACTCCAAGTTAGATAAACACAAGCAGACCCATAAATAGACACATTATAGGAAAACTGTGGGAAATCAAAGACAGATAATTTTGAAAGCAAGAGAAAAATAATACGTCACTTTCAAAGGAACCCCAAGAAGATTAATAGCTGACAACTTAACAGAAAAAATGGAGGCCAGAGGCAATGAGATAACATATCCAAAGTGCTCAAAACTCAATAGGAAAACACACAATTCAGTTTTTAAAATGGACAAAAGATTTGAATACACTTTACAAAAGAAGATACATGGATGACAAATAAGTACATGAAAACATGCCCAACATCCTTGCAAATTAAAACCAGGTGCAAATTAAATGCAAGTTAAAACCAGAATGAGACACCATTACACATTCACTAAAATGACTATAAAAAGACTGACAAGTGTTGGTAAGGAGGTGGAGCAGCTTGAACTCTCATATACTGCTAGTGGGAATATAAAATGGAGCAACTTAGTTTAAAAGTCATTTATTAGTTTCTGAAAAAGCTAAACATTTAGTAGCATATGACTCAGGCATTCCAATCATAGGTATTTACCCAAGAGAAATGAGTGGTTATATCCAAACTAAAGACTTGTACATGAGTGTTCATAATAGCTTTCTTTGTAATAAGCAGAAAATTACAAACAACCTAAATATCTTTTTAATAGGTGAATAGATAAATTTGGTGTATCCATATACAAAATTTGGCCAAAATACATGCAACATGTTAATAGCTTTTTAAACCTTTTATTGTGAAATATACATACAAATTATTACACACCAAAATCAAGAAATAGAATGTCACCAATGTCACCAGCACCCAAGAAGCCTATTTTGTACCCTCTTGCAATCATAACTCTTGCCTCTCCCAAAGGCAACCACTGTCCTTCTTGTAATAATCACTTTTGTCTTAATGGGCGTTCCCCAAGAACTAGAGGTTACATTGACTGGTAATTGAACCTTATATAAATGGAGTTATGCACAATATGTTCTTTTGTATCTGGCTTCTTTCACTCAGCTTTAGGCTTACTATTGTGCGTGCCGTAATCTGTTTATTTTCATTTTGTACACTGTGCCGAATTTACCATGGACGTGAGTTGTCCTCTCTAGGGCTGTCATAAAAGTGCCACTGTTAGCATTGTCATATGGCTCTGGGTGCATACACTTTCTGTGGGTGATATACTTAGGAGCGGAGTTCCCAGGGTATAAAGTATGTTATATCTTCAAGTTTATTAGCTGTCAAACTTTCCAAAGTGATTGTTCCAGTTTACATTACCACTGAGTTCTGTGGTGGTCACGGCTTTGTCCAGCCACATAGTCTCTCGGCTAAAGCAACCCCAAGTGCTGGGCTCACCTCACTAGGCCTGTCTCTCCTCTGAAATCTGCCTTATTAATTTGTTTTCTTGTTAGTTCTTCAATGCCTTTAAAAAGTTGTTTCTTTCATATTTTGTCCTTATTTAATGGTTGTCTTCTTTGGAGGGTTGGTCTGAGTTGCCCATTCCACTATTACTGGAAGCAAAACCTCTATTATTTATGGAAACATTTATTATATCCCTACTGTCTATGGACAGTACTGGGTACTGAGGGATCATTCTCAATCTTAAAGGGCAATTACTATAGTTGCTGGGGACTGTAGACCCGAGGTATTCCCAGTGACCCAGAGTATAGGCTTTGTATCAGGATAACATGAGATTTCTTGAGCACAGGGGAGTGGCTGCACGAGGTATAGAAAAATAGGGGGCAAATGTCATTAAAATTTACTGAGTCTTCTCTATGTGCCAGATGGCCTCCTGGAAACTTCACATAGATTTATAATAAACACCCAGATCACATCTTGGTGATCTGAGACCCACAGATGTACCATTAACCTTGGTATTCTATGCACCCGTTATTTGGATTATATCCCTACTTGTATAAATTCTGGGAAAACTTGACATTTATAAGTGAGAGAAATCACTGCTACTTTTTGGTGTAAATGTACTCAGCCATTCATTTGGGAATAAAACTTTATGCACCACTTGAAAGGGCCATCTTAGTTGTGCAAATATAAGGCACTAGACACCTGTTGTCCTGGAGTATGGGTACAGCTAGGACTTTTGTGACTTTATGAAGGCCAAAGTCACTTTCTTCAAGGCTTTGCTTCAATGTACATTCTCAATGAATCCTATCTTAGCATCTCAGACCTCTGTAACCTGCTCTATTTTTTTTATCCTTAACACTTAATACTCTTTAATATGCTAAATTATTGACGTACTTATGTCTATTGTTTGACCAACTCCCCCTGCTAGAGAATAAGCTCCATAAGGATGAAGATCTTTGTTTCATTCACTGCCAGATCCCCAGCATTTGAGAATTTCTAGAACATATCAGGCACTTAGTAAGTGGTTACTGGACTTTCTGTTTATAAGAATAATCAACTGAAAAAACAAACAATATGACCATATTTATTCCCCGTACTGGTGAAGTAACCCATAGTAATTGCAGAAGGTTTTGAATTTTGGAGGGCTGTTTTAGGTGTATGTTATTACTGTTCTTTCAAGGGTTTCACTCAGAAATTTTTTCAGTGTTGTTTTGAATGCTTTTACATTGATTCAGTGATCTTTTCAGTAAGACAATAAGAACAAGAATAGTGGAAGTTAGAACTGCCAAAGATAAGAGATTAAACTCTCCCCTGTCTGAGATAAGACTCAAGAGCCACATATCCTGGAGTCACAGGACAGGAGGGCCCGGGTCTTGCCTGGATGGGCTTCTTTGCATGGCTGGCTGCCTTCTCGGGGAAGCTGGGCACGTGTTCTCCTCAAGGCATTGGTGCTGCCGGTGCCACTCGCAAGCTCATTTGAGTCAGACCCTCTAGAAGTCGGAAATAACTCCTGTTGTCCAGCCTCACGCCTGCACACCAATGTCCAAGTTTTCTTTTTCATCTTCCCAAAGGAGGAAGAACAATTGTGCCCTTCTTTTCCCTGTAATGCTACCAGAGTGCTGTCTCTTGATTTCTCTGAGGTCTATACTTCTTAACTTTTTGATATCTTACCTCCCTAAACTGTCATTAAGCAGGAAGGGGCCTGGAGCCTTTTCTGATAAGGCTTCTAGCAAGGTTGACCGCTAGGGGGAAATGGCTGGATGCGAAGCCAAGCCAGAGTGTCTGTTGCATGCAGCTTCCACTTGGGGGGCGGGGAGGAGAAGATCCAGACCTTTCTCTGGAGGAGCTTGTGACCTTCACAGAGAGAATTGCTGGGCCTACCCCTTGCTGTGTGACCTGACCTAGGTGCCTCACGTCTCCATGTCCTCTACACAATAATGCATAGCCCACAAGGTAGCTGTGAGGATTAAATGAGGTAATTGGAGGAAGCATTTAGAACGATGCCTCATTTATGCTAAGCACGCAGTAAATGTTAGCCATTATCATTTTCCGTGTACTGGTTCAGCAACTATGTAGTGGGCATGGGTAAGGTTTGAGTGCTGTGCAAGGTGATTTCACATTGATTAACTTGCTTGATTTTCAAGGCAATGCTGCGAGGTAAATACTATTCGCTGAGTTCAAAAGAACTGGAGCAACTTTTTCAGGACACACAGCACTGGGAGGATACAAAGTATAGACAAGAAGAACTAGAAGGCAATATGGACCATCAAGTAAACTACATTTTAATTCCCTTACTTCTTACTTCATTGATGAGACATGTCTCGGTACTGTGCCAGACCTCGTGGGAGATCTACAGACGAAAGTAACATCCCTTTCCTTAAATGCTTTGATAGTCTGGGAGAGACAGACTTTCCTGGTTGCTATTACTATGTAACAAATTATCCCAAAACTTAGCACTTAAAACAACCATTGTATCATGATCACATATATTATGGACTAGAAATTCAGAAAAGTCATGGCACAAGCGGATCTTCTGTGTCCCATGATGTCTGAGGCCTCAGCTGGGGAACCAAACGTGTGGGGCTGGAGGGTCCCCTCCTAAGATGGCTTATTCGCTCGCAGGTTTGGTGCCTGGGCTGGGATGGTTTGAAGGCTCTTAGTTCAATGGAGACTGTCAACCAGAGCACCTGCGCGTGGCCTTTCCCTGCAGCATGGGTTTTTCTCCCTGACAGCAGGGTTCGGAGAGGAAGCGTTCCAAGGGAGCGCCCCTCAAGATCAAGTGTTTCAAGAAGACAAGATGGATAGTTCCAGGGCTTTTCTAGCCCCGGGAGTCTCACAGTGTAACTTCTGCTATATTCTATTTATTGAAGTTGTCACACACTGCCTGAATTCAAGGGGAGCGGAGGTAGATCCCACCTCTTGGTCGGAAGATACCAAAGAATTTTCGAGTGACATTTTAAAACATGGGCGTAAAATTACTGTCACACAAATACTACAGTGTGAAAAAATCTGTGAGACATGTAAACGCAGTGTACTACTGGGAACAGCTTATGGCAAAGAGTGGGGTAGAGGGAAGATGTGCTCAGAGAAGACTGCCTAGAGGAGCAGCAATTGGGATGAGTTTTTAAGGACTAGAAATTAGCCAGACAAAGAAAGAGATACAAATGACTGCTGGTAAAGGGCCTTCTGGGCCCACTACCGTGATGAATTAGAGATGTTTTCCCAGGGGCCACGAGCTCCACTTATAGGTGGGTTTGGATCATAATCCTTAAAGATAAAATCCTGAATACCATAATACTCAACATTGAAATCCCAAAAGATCAAATTCTCTAAAGTTTAAATTCCTAAAGTCTCAAGTCCTGAAAATCACAGTCACAGAATTTTGCATCATGTGAGGTGGACCTTGTTATTGTCTTTATTTGGAAATTAAGTTTGATTTAAGGAGATGTGTATGGGTACGGTATTGCAGATGACTGCAGTTATAAATCTGGGTGCACACAATTACCAACCATAGTGATATGTGTTCATACATTTCCCTTTGTGACCTCTTTCTTTATATGGTTTGTCTGCGCATAACTTTTACCCCTGAGCCTGTCATTAGTATACCTAATGAGTGTTCATGCTTGCAAAAATATGCACGTATTATTGCCTAGTTTATTGTGTAAAGGTGGCTTATGAAGTGTTCTGTTTTGTTTTTATATGTTTCTCAGTAAATCACCCTGTAAAAATATAAATAAATATCTTTCAAAGAATTAATTTTTTCCAGAATTGTATTTGGAGACTTTGTCCTTTGGGGATTACGACATTCGGGATTGTGCCTTTTGGTGTTATGATCAGCCTCTTCCCAGACAGGTCATTGTTCCTCTTTGGAACTTGAACAGTAGAGTTTCTCTCTGGGGAAACTCTCCTTTCTGCTTATAGAGATTTATATTTGACAATTACGTCAACACCATTTTAACCTCTAATGGCAGGAGAATTTTCTAGGAAACATAGTCTGAATTTTCATGGTATGGGAGAGGTAGGTTACTGTAATGTTGATTTTGTGGATTCAGAGCTTTTGCTTCAGAGTTGCTTGTTGGACTCATTTCCTTTCCTCTCACACCTGCCCTTTTTTCTCTGTTTCAGCCTTGGGTGGCCTCACCTAGGTGAAACCTTTTACTCCTCCTTCTTTCTTACCCACTGGCCATCAGAATTCTGGAAATTCATCTGCAGTATCTTGCATCTGTCTCCTCTATATTTGTCCTACCCACTCACTCATCATGTTCCAGAGTGTAGGTTTCACAAGGGAAGGGATTTTTGTATGAACAGCGCCTGGCACATAAGAGGCCTGACAATGTCTGTCGAATGTTGGGTGGATTATCTTGTCGCTGGAATGCCGCGGCCATTTTCCCTAACCAGTCTTCCTGCACACTTGCCTCTTAAGTAGATCTTTAATAAAACCAACCTCATTATTCCTCACTTCAAACCTTTAAGTGACTTATCTTAGCCCTCAGGAAAACAGCTCAAACCCAGAATCTGGCTTACATCACAAATTACCCTTCCAGTTCTAACTGTTCCTGTATCCCCGCACCTCTGCCCCTGCGAAATTCTGCAGCTGCCCTTGCCGTTTCCTGGACCCACTGTGTGCTTTCACTGGCCCATTCCTCTGCTCAGAAGGTCCCTCCCTTTGTCACCTGCTGAAATCTTACCCATCCTTGATGATGTCTTAAAAACAGCTCCTGGGTTCAGTGAGTTATCACCTTATCTGTGTCCCATGGCTTATTGAATTTGTTTTGCCACCGATGTCTTATGTTTTAGTCAATTGTAAATATCTGAGCATATGATTGCCTTGAAGGATGGGACCGTATCTTGGTAATTTTTATCCCTTGTGCCTAGCTCAGTGTATGGCACAAAGTAAAGTAAGTGTCCAATACATGGTGGAAAGTCTTGTTATTTTTGGAGATGCTACTTTTATTGTTATTAATACGGTTATGAGACAGAGAGATCAGTCTGAGAAAAGCCTAGAGAGACCAGAGTGCAGGCTGGCTGGAAAGATGTGTGCTGCTGGTGTGGTGCTGACATCATTACAGTCACCGAGACGGTGACCATCATGATCCTCGCTGTATGGGTTTGTTCCTGGGGTCCACTGGGTGCAGTTCATGCCGGTCATGCTAGATCTGGTCACCAGGTGGCGCCCATGCTCCACGAGTGCTGGTCAGAGTGCAACCCTTGGGCTCTAGCTCCGGGTGCAGACTCTGGCTTGGTGACACCTGCTTGGCCAGATAGGTGTTCAACCCTGCCCCGTGTTAGCTCCCCAGGCTGGGTGGGATCCCTCAACTGGCCACAAACCCAGCTCCCACGGTCCTGACCCCAGTCAGGCTCCACACTGCTCCACAAGCATTGATTTGTGTTTACTGTTTCCTGCAGACTGGTGATGCCCCCTCTTCCAGGCAGCCTGTCTGGCCAGTAGTAGGGCTAGCAGGAAGTGCTGGGGAGATCCGAGTCTTGGACTAGATGGCGCACAAGCGAATTATCATGTCTTGTTCATGGAGTTAGCCCTTCAGTGTTATATACCTAGAGTCCCAGATCTGAAAAATGTATTCTCTAGGCAGCCTCCTACAGTCCTGCCACCTTACACCCAACCCTGCCCTCAGATATATCATACATCATTTATAACCAAGCCACTGCCTGGCTTTTCCTCTGAGCAACAGATGACTTGCAAGAAATGGGTATCACAGTATGTTGGAGGGAGACTCAGGGTAGGCTCTTGCAAAGCGGATCCCAGATGTGCTCAGGCAGGTGAGCTGGGCGCCGCTGAGGCCGACTACATGTGCCAACTCATTTCTGGAGCTGTCTCGACTCATCTCTCCAGCAGAGGCGTCTCTCCTCCTGGGTGCCTAGGCTCTGTGGGTAAACTGTTAGTGGATAGCACAGCTCTC
Source organism: Propithecus coquereli (assembly GCF_000956105.1). Taxonomy (NCBI): domain Eukaryota; kingdom Metazoa; phylum Chordata; class Mammalia; order Primates; family Indriidae; genus Propithecus; species Propithecus coquereli. Next base: position 4,643,631 of record NW_012141636.1, read on the forward strand.
GGCACAGTCGTTTACACTGTCCACTTCCCAGTCAAAGGCTGTTTCATTTGGAAACCAGAGTTCTTAACTCTAATTGCACATGAGCTCATGGAAATAGAGGGGTTTAGTTTTGTCTGTTTCGGCCTCAAGCACAAAGGGGTAATGATGAGAACCCTCACATATTCCTGTATTTATGCATTATATTAACTCCATATGTGCAAGGTTCTGGAAGAGATGATGCCTTTGAGGTGTCTGTGACACAGGACATAGGTGCCTCCCCGTGCCCCATCCGCACATGCGCTGGGAGGTATGTTACACAGGAAGAGCCAAGCTAGGAACGCTTCTGCCTTTGGGTTTCACGTGTAGAGGCAGAAGGGACTGGGGGAAGGCAGGGTATAGGAAGTCATTCAGAGACTGGATCACAACAAGGATATTACTCCTCTACCCCCAAAAGCTTAAAATACCTTCTCTTCCACCGAAGAAAACTCACAGGATGAGAATTTATCTAAAAGAAGAATCTAAGAAACATGAAACAGAGGAGAGCTGCATCCACTCACAATATTCTGGGCCTTGAACCCCAAAGGAAGCACATTTCCTTGGCAGTTCTGAGGACAAGCAGTTGACTCTTCAGGTAAATGCCGAGAAAAAGCATGCGTAGAGATCTAATTCCCTCTGTGAATCCCACCCAGGGTCCTAGTGCTGAGGGCCAGGACAGTAGCCTGGAGCACAGGAAAGATGATTAGCAGAATTTAGGGCCTGCTGAGACGTGGGAATGAGGCAGGGTTCAGGAGCTTTGTCTTGAATCCAGAGTGTTAGGGGCTCTCGCTAGCCTCAGAGAGGAGGAGCTGGGAGCTGATGTCAGAACCTGCTGCTGGGTGCGGGAGAGGAGGGTCTGAAGGGGATACTTGAGCCAGGTGAACCCTGTACCAAAATGCCTGTGGGGAAACTGCAGAAGCAATGGACACATTGTTTCTTTCCAAACTACAAGCGGAACTAAGCCCTTTTTGGAACTGAAGACAAGTCAGCCCCTCCACACGCCTGCCCCTCTCGTGACGCTGATCTTCCAGGCTTCATGCTTTCTATAGATGAACAAGCTGTCTGGTTCCCACTCCTGGTGAGTCTTCGAGGAGAATTGCTGTCTCCTTGGGAGAGTTCAGGCCTGAGAGGACATGGAAGGAGGACACCTCTTTTGCACCTGTGAAATAGGCACCAGCCTCTCCGTCCAGGCTGCCTCCCAGAGGTGGGGGAGTGGGATCGGATGAGACAACCTTGAGAAATCACTTGCAGAGCATCCAGTACTGATGCTGCTCCCGGACAGGGTTATATCAAGTTAGATTCTGTTCCAGCACCCTCAGTGCTTGTTTAATTAATTGCTTAGCATTCATTATTTAATTCACATGTCAACTTGGGACTCTGCAAACCAGAGTTCTTTTCTGCAGAAGTCCGAAGTTGTCCCTTAAGTTCCTTAAGTTCCTCAAGTTCCCAGGGGATGAGAGCGGCTCATCTTCTCAGGGACACTTCTGCTTCATGCTATTAATCCTGACAAGAAACAGCCCCTTCTTCAAGCTCTCAGAAAAAAATTGCACGCACACAGGGTTCACAGTAGAGTTTGCTGAAATTTTGGAGGGAGATGAGTAGGTTTACATCATAGCAATGAAACACTTTCAAGTTGAACATCTGGCATTCCTGTTCTCAGAATTTTCTAGCACTAAATTATCTCTGGGGTCAGGGAATGGACGCCACACTGCACTGGGAACAGCCAGCGATCTGCACTTAATCTTAACACACAGACCTGTCTTAGTCTTAATGTTCTCTCCTTCCCCTCCTTTCAGGCCCCATCCCTCTGTTTCATACTCCTCCCTCTCCAGAGCAAACCCAATTTTTATTTCGTACGTTCATTTTAGCCAGTGGCTTTGTAGCCAGGGTTCCTGTCAGTCTCAACGTCTACCCCAAGTTGCTTATCAAGGTAATTTCCCAAAACTGAGGTAGTTCCCTCCCTAAGAAGAACTCTCAGGCCAGCTGTTAAGATGACAACATTTTTACCTCATGACATTTACCGTAACAGAATCCAGAAATATTTTCAACAGCTTTGATGTTGGGAACAGATTTGAGCTGGGAAAAATAACCTACATAGTTAAAAATGAAATTATAAAGAAAACTCAGAATGACCCGGAAAGGAAGGGAATAAAATTTCTCCCAGAAATTCAGGCAGCTCTCTCCAGTAGCTAAGATTAAGATGGAAGTAAGTATACACCTCAGCTTGACACCTAATTCCCAAATCCCCCAGCACCCAGTGTTGTGGGGAGGCTTCTGGGTTCCGAGCCCCTTTAGGCAAAGGCTCCTGGAGGGAATGGAGGTTGGGGCTCCCTGGTTACCATAGCACTGTCATTGTCACGGGCTAACTGCCTGTTGGCTTGCCTCTCCCCTCCCAGACTGCACCCCTCTGCCAGCAGCTCCAGGCCCGGTTTATGGCGTGTGCCTGGTGCACAGAAGGTGCGCAGTAAATGGAGAGAAGGGAGGAAGGATGACTGGATCCCTGGCTGGGGGTCCCGAGTCTGATTTCCAGCTTCTCCACTGACTTGCTCTGAGGCCCCTGGCTGGCCTATGAACCTCTCGAAAACTTTACTTTCAGAATGGACTGGGAATAGATGCCTGTCTCGAAGGGAAGATGTAAGGATCTAATGAAAAGATGGGAAGGCACTTGCAAAACTAAAAAAAAAAGCAAGGAACAATGGTTACCGGGTCAGAAGTTCACAGTTCTGGCACCATTGCCAACAATGTTCCCTTGCGTAGTGCTCGACACAGTGTTTCCCCCAAACCCTGAGACAGCAGCTTCACTTTTTTGCTGACTTCACTTGGGATAAGTGGACTCCCACAAAGTGAGTCTTGTGCAAAGCCACCCAGCTCTGTCTTTGCAGAGCTGAAGCTAGAACCGGGCCTCCCGTCAGCTGGAAGAGTGCTCTGCCCGAGAGGGGCAAGCGTTGCAGGAACGGCAGGGCTGTGCGTGCTAATTCTAGAAGACATTTTGAACGTAAACTCTAGGGTTCTGAAATTCAATCAGGTAAGGGCCTGAATGTAAAGAAAAGAAAGCTTAGATGCAGTCGCAATTTAATTAAATTCTGCCCACTCTCTTCCTTAATCTCCCTTCCAGCACCACTTCCCACTTGTGCCATTTTGCCCCATTAGTGCCACTGTGGACACCCAGGCCTCTCTCCTTGTTTCTCCCACACATAGCCCAGGACAGAGGGCCTGACATGCAGGAGTGACTAAACTCCTGTTTGAGACTGAACAGAGGAAGAATGAATGGATGAGTGGGTGGCTAGGAGGCAGGAACATCACATGGACAATTGGCCACTCAAGCTCTTAATGACTTACGTGTTATCTCTCCCCCTTCAGGAGTGCTTGCGTTCACACAGCTCTCAGGCGGAAAGCCTGGCATTGGGACACCTTTGTGAAGGACGTTCTTTTCGGTGGGACTCTACCTGTCAGTGACTCAATCTCTTCACTTGAAAAATAGGAGCAACGTTAATCCTTACCTTATATAGGCTTTTGCGAGGCCCAAACTGGCACATAGACACGAAGGTACTTAATTAAGGGTGAACTCTTACAGTATTAGATACTCCTTTACGGAAAGGCAGCGCTAGCCTCCTCCACTGCTCTGCTCGCCACCGTCCTCCAAACTCTCGCCCTCCCCATACGCAGCAGGCACAGGCACGTGCACAGATGGGTGTACGTCTTCCCATTGTGCACACTGCACAGACTCAACATGCAGAGCAGATACCCATAAAACACTCACATATATACATGCTCTTATGCAGGCCCAACAAATCTGATAATATGGCTATTTTCTGGCTACTTCGTATGTTACATGATTGATAGAGTTTTTCCAATATTTCTTCCAGGATCATTTCTTGAACTAGCTCATAGTTTTTTCACTCTCATAAAAAACACCTGGGACCTCCTGAGAGCAGGCTTTCATTCCCACCTCCCCTGCTCAGGACAGATATTTACATACCCTAGTCTCTTGGTCTAGAGCAAGCCGCACCTGAAGGGAGTAATCAACAGGGTTTTACTCCAAGTGGCCAGTCCTGGTATACGTCCCTTTCCTGAGACCCAGTGTTCAGTGTTTGTTGCTTCTCAGCTCTTCATTCCTCATCCCCTCCCCCCACAAAAGTTGAGGAATGGACTCAGTGGGGCATGGAGGTGGGCAAAGTGATAATGAGTTTGATTTTGAGAGTTGAGTTTGAGACAGCTGGCACATCCAGCTCGAGAGCCGCTTTGGAGTTAATGGGAGAGATCTCAACTATCAGTAAATAAATTTGGGGATTTTTATGTGTAGTTATAGTGTATTTGTTAGGAATTACATTTAGTCACTAAAATAAACTTTCTAGTTAAAGTCCAGAAGGAACAGTGGCTTAAACAAGATGAAAGTTTATTGTCCTTAACATTAAGGGCTGGTGTGTTGGTTCTATGGTGTTTGTTAGGGACCAAGGAACTCATCTATCTTTCTGCTTCACCGTTTTAGTATGTATCTTCCATCTTGGAATTGTCTTATAATCAAATATTGCTGCTGGAGCACCAGTTATCATCTTTGCATTCCAGACAAGGAGGAGGAGAAAGGGTAGAAAATTTTAAAAAAAAAGTGCCTATGCCTGCAGCTGTCTACCTTCTTTTTAAGTCCCACGCAACAACTTCTATTTACACAGTATTGGCCGAAGTGTCATCAGGTGGCTACATGTAAGTGCAAGGGAGGCTGGGAAATGCAATCTTTTACCTAGCATCTTGTACCCGGCCTCAGTGCACCATCTGGCTACCAAAACTCCCTTGTCCTTTTACATAGAGCACACTTACCCTCTTTCAATGATAGACAACCCCAAAATCTTGACCAATTTGAAAATCAGGATCTCTGTGTGATGGACAGTACCGTGTAAGAGACAGGGAAAACAGTTTGGTTTTCCCTATGTCCACACTCAATACAACACAGAACCCTTCACTTCTGGTAACCAAGATGTGTGGGGATTTCTGCCCACCAACAACCAATTCTTTAGCAGATATTGATTAGGTGTCCTATAATTCAATTCAATTCTGGCATTATCCATCTGGAATTAGAGTCAGATCCCATAAGTTAAGGACTCAGGCCCACAAGACTGCTGCCCACTTCAGATGCCAATAGCAAGCCCCAGGTTGTGACCTATGCTTTGGACCAACCGGTTATAACTTGGAGGTTCCCACAATCCCCTCCTCAGGTTTGATTGATTTCCTAGAGTGGCTAATAGAACTCAGGGAAACACTTTACCTACACTTACTCATTTGTTATCAAGGCTATTACAAAGGACACAGATGTACAGCCAGACAGAAGAGATGCATAGGGCAAGGCATGTGGGAAAGGGTATGGAGCCTGCCCTCTCTGGGCACACCATCCTCCAGGCTCCTCCACGTGTTCAGCAACCAGGAAGCTCTTCAAACCTTGTTCTTTTAGGTTTTTAGGAAGGCTTCTTTATGTAGGCATGATTGATTAAATCATTGGCCACTGGTGATCAGCTGAACCTTCAGCCCCTCCCCTCTCCCTGGAGGCTGTGGGGTGGGGCTGAAAGTTCCAACCCTCTGCCCACAGGGTTGGTTCCTCCCCAGCAACCAGCCCAATCCTGAGGCTATCTAGGAGCCCACCAAGAGCTGCCTCATTAGAACAGAAGATGATCCTATCGCCCAGGAAATTCCAAGGGGTTTAGGAGCTCTGTGTCAGATGCTCCTGTCACTCAGGAAATTACAAAAGTTGTAGAAGTTCTGTGCTGGGAACTGGAGTCAAAGACAAAATATTAGAACAAAAGATTCTCCTAGAGCTCTATTTACAAGGGTTAGTGACCTAAACACTACAAGGCCAAGTCATCTCTGTATCTCTCAACATACTCAGTATACAAGGGTGCCGCTGGAGCAGAATACCCACTATAAACAGCGTCGGAAAGGGAGAGAATGGAAAATAGCACAGTCACTGGTCTGAAACAATGATCAATCCACCTGGACAAGGTTTCTAAAAACTTCCTACTATTGTAGAGGAAAAAATTCCTTGGTCATTTCATCCGTTAGCCCCCAGCTCTGCTATCTGGAAGAGTGGTCCCTATTCATTGTTTCTTGGGTTCTCAGGTTCGCTATTGGTCCATACTTCATCTTTGTATTATATAAATTAGAAAAGGGTGGCCCTCTAGGTGGTTGCATCCATACTGGTGCATGGCTTTGGCAAGCAGATAGTGCCTCTGTGCTCATGAGGAAAAAACAGCCCTTCTCCAAGGTACACCCAGCCCTGTGGCAGAGTGAGTGCTTGGAGAGTGGAGTGCAGGCTGGATTTCAGCTTCTGCTCACCGTTCAGCCGAATGTCTTTGTGCAGTGCTCAACGTGCGCATCTGTAGGTGGCCCTGGTTCCCCTGTCATGGGAATTCTTTCTTTGTAATCCTCTATGAACATAGCTGAGGTCTGTACAGAGGAGAGGATTCTCTTCCTGGACTGAACAACTTCAGAAGCTCCCATCCTGGGTTTGGGGACCCTGGGATTGTATTATATTAGGCGTTTAAGAATCGTGGGCTGTTGCAGAGTCAGAAAATGAATGACCCGGCCCAGGAAGAGTGTATAGTAAGAAGAGAAAAGAGCCTCAGACCCCTGAGAACCACTAAGATTTAAGAGGTTGGTTAGAAGTGAGGTATCACTGAAGAATCCTGAGAAGATAGGAACAAGAAGAAAGAGAAGAGGAAAGAGAGAGTGGTACTACCAAAACCAAGAGAAGAGATTTTAAAGGAGGGATTCATCAATATGGTAAGAAAGTGTTAAAAATCAAGTAAGATGAAAACAGAAATGGCCATAGAATTTGGCCTTTGACTTCGAATTATACTTTGACCCCTCTTATGGCAATTATCTTACTCTATCTTATTTCCTTGGGGGGGGGGAGTGTGTGAAGGAATGTGGTATTTTTCCCCAATTTTTCTAAAAGTTGGTAATTGCTTTCTCTGTGGTGTTTGATTTTGCTGAGCAATGCTTCTTCTCTGATGCTGCCCTCCTTCAGCTACTGGTATAAACTCTTGTTTTCCTTCTACCTCCCTGAGAGCTCCTTCTCAGTCTTGTTGGCTGGGTTCCCCCTTGCTCTCCTCCCTAGGGCTTGGTTGTGTACCCCACAAAGAACAGGCCACTGCTCTTTCAGCCATGTACCCCCCCATTGACAACGACATTCCCATGGTGATACCTTCAAATTTATCAGTGCCTCCTGGCTTGTCTTTTGAGCTGCAGACATATTTTGGATACACCCATTTGGGTGGCCCAGAAGTATCTCAGATTCACTGTATTAGGACAAAGAACCCATTGAATTTAAGCAAGAAAACAAAATTATTGGTGCATGTCACTGGAAATTCCAAGCTGTGTAAATAGCAAATTGCAGGCACTCCTGGGTCCAGGGCTTTAAGCTTTGTCCTTGGGGCGCTCTTTGTGTCTCTGTTTCTCTTTGCATGTCTCTCTCAGTGTCTCCTTCCCCTTGGCTTTAGTTGCAGACAGGCTTTCTCCACTCAGTGGCAAGATGGCCCTTGCAACCTCAGCTTATAAGCTACCAATTTAGCAACTTCAGCTGAATGAAGATTTTAAAAAAATACCTATGGAAGGAAAGCCTCCAGGAAATTTACTGGTGGTCCACCAAAGTCACGTGCTTGCTGCTGGCCCTTCACTTTGATTGGAGTAGGATGGCTGCCGTGTCAGCATGGCTGGCATCTTTTGGGAAGGGCTTAGTGGACAGGACAAATTTAGGTCCCTGAGCCCTGCTATGTGGGTTCTGTCCCCTTCCCTCCAGCTGAACAGAATTACTTGGTATTTTTCTCTGATTCCTTAAAGGCTGTTTTATGTTAGGGTTCTGTTGCACACAGTATTTTCTATGCTTTCATCCTGATTCTTTCTGCCAATTCCTACTCATCCTTTATACTTGTGTTGAGTCACCTCCTTTGAGAAGCCTTCCTTCCTGCTCTCACTGCATGAGATGCTCCTGGTAGTGATTCCATGAGGCCTTGGGAGTGCCTCTGTCCCGGCACCTATCATACTGTTCTGTAATTATGGATTTTCCTGTCTTTCCCCTGTTCTGTGAGATTCTTCAGGGTTGGGACCATCTCTTTGTGTATCCACAGTGCCAAGTCCAGCCTAAATATGTTGAATTACATTGAATCAGTGGTTGAATTTCAACAAAGTAGTGGAACACAGCAGTAAGCAATCACATCGCACTTGTTAATGAAAATCTGTATCTTTGGCTCAAAGTCAGTATGGGCCTTGCAAAACAAATGCCACCATTTTGGAAGCCGCTATAATAGCTGCGATGAGAGTGGATAGTACAATCAGACTGACTTGAGTTCAGATTATGGCTTCACCTCTTACTACCTTTTCAAACCCTAGGCAATTTACTCAATTAACTGAGCCTTGGGTCCTTATCTGTAAAATGAGAATAAGTAACATCTACATCATAAAGTTGTTGTGAGGATTAAAATGACGGAAAACACATGTAAACAGCTGGTAGGATGTTACACAGAAGCTTAACACACATTGTGTCCTTTTTACTTCCCTTTTAGGTAGGTGACTATCCTCCTTGGGGCAGTCCTAAGTTATTATAGCTGTTGTGTTACTTTATTGTATTTATTAGCACTTTTACTCTAAACAATATCCTGGTTGGGACAATAAATTATATTGTTACCCTATTAATGACCCTTGACATGCCCTCTAACCTGCTGCCAGCTGTGCAAACCTGACTTCTGATAAAATGACAATGGGGAGCAATAATCTCAAATTAGACAAGGTAAGGAGCAAAGGCAACTGAAAGCCATAGTCCCAAGGTAGGCGCATCTGTACACAGCAGAGACCACCATAGCCATGGTGGCACTTACATGCATCTGAGGGGTAAGTCCAAATGTTATCAGCCAGCAAATGGCATTCAGAGCCTTTGCTTTCTTAAATGGGACAGAGAGAGTTGTAGCTCTTTGGCTTTAAAATACCAATTTCATTTCCTTTTCCCCAATCCACCTCTTTCAGAACTTCAACTGTCTGCTGGATGTTTCCTGCCTGGAATTAAAATTACTTCCACTCAGCACTCAATCTTTAGTCACTCGGTTTTTATTTTTATTTGTATACTAGTGCTTAAGTTAAAACATTATTTGACTCTAAAAGAAGCACCTTTCTATTATTATAATTTAGCATCTGTTACTACCCTAGACATTGAGTTCCTCAAGGATGGGGACCATGTTTTGCTGCCATCGGGTCTCTATTACCCACCGCCAGTGACTGGCACATGCTGGATACTTAACACATGTGTATAGAAGGGTGAATAATGAATATGAATGAGATGACCCAAATTGCCCTTCACCTTGAGGGGATTTGCCAGACTGTCATGGGCTTTGTGCCATTCTTCCAAGGGCCCCGTGGATGCAGGGGCTGGATTCATCTGGAAGGTGTCCCAGGAAATGGGTGGTCTGGGATGGAGATGACTCAGTGACTTGGTAAGAATTTTCTGGGGCTTATTTAAGGACATTGGCCACCACTTCCAGGAAACCAAACTGTTAATTGCCCAAATGAAAGCCTCCTGGAGAGAATTAATATTTATTAGCAGTTGTTTGGGGAAAGAAAAAAAAGCAACCATGAAATGATTTTCTCATCTCTCCTGGTGGTAAAGAGGCAGAAGCCTTAGAGATAAGAAATTTGAATGGGTGAAACAAGAATTGAAGGGATAGTTGAATGAAGTAAGCGGGAAGGGGAGTTATCCATCCACACACAAATAATCTGCACGTCTGGTTGGCTCATCAGGCTTAGAATGGATCCCATGATTCAGACGTTGCCAACATTCCTATTCCTTGTGCAATAGCAAGGTCCAGTTACTCTGATTTTTCACTATATGTGGCCCATATTAGTCAGGGTTTGGTTAGAACAGAAGCTGCTCTAGATAGTTCAAGTAGGAAGAGGTTTAATACAGGGAATTAGAGATTTCCACGGCTACTGGAAAATGGAGATTTCTGCTTTTAGAAAATCACAAAGTGCAGAGGTCTCAGGGAAGCTGTCCCACTGACCCCAGCAGCTGCCTCTCTAAGGTGAGTTATTTCCAGGAGGCTTCCCAGAGGTGCTGGGAGCCATGATTGATGATTCAACATTTTGCAGTACCAAAAAGGGGTGATTCCCGGGGTGATATCCCAAACGTTTGCCTTCTGCCAATGCTCACATGCCCGCAAACAGCTGTCCTTGGGAAATAATGACTTTTCCTTCTCTTTAGTCTTCCAAAACTCCCTCAAGAGCCTCTCCTTGACAGAACTAACCCAGAATCATCTATAAAGGGATTCTTGAAAAACAAGTTCTAAGCTATTTGCCTGAGTGGATGGAGTGAGGATGTTCCTGACATCCTCACAGACAGTCCTGCTCATGGACCTATATTCATTCATTCGTTCATTCATTCAGTGAATAGTTAATGAGCCTGCTGTACAACAAGTTGAACCTGTACCAGTCTTGTTTTGCTTAGACTTTTGAGCACAGTTCTGTATCTCCTATTTCCCCCCATCTTCCATAGTATGTGGCACAATTCTGGGCACATAAGCAACTAAGCACATTGACTGTCCCTTGACTTAGCTGACCTTAAACATAACTAGCTTGCTATTTTCAATGAAAGACGGCGAAGTGAGAAATATAATTTACATCTCTCTCTATATATTTAGATATATACATATATGTGTGTGTGTGTGTGTGTGTTGTGTATACCTTAGTATAGTAAAGGTATAAGAGGCTGATTAAAGACAATTTGAAAAAACTAATTAAAATTTTAAAAATCACTTTTAGTTCATTGTCATTTACCAAAACAATCATTTACCACATTTTTGGTTTGTCTTTACTGTTGCTTTTTCTATTTTTGTTTTTTAGATAGTATTACTATATTATTAGTACTTTATATTTTTTCTCTTAATATTATCCATAGGCATTTTAATGTTATTATATTTGTAAAAATTTTAATACTCAAGAAATAATCAGTTGAGTGAATTCATTATTGTTTATTTAATCACTCTCCCAGTTTTGGATGTTTAGATTGTTTCCAATATTAGGTATTATGAGCCTTCTTGTTCCTTTGGAAGTCGGTTAGTAGGCTGGGTCCTGAGCGAGTCTGGGCTTGCATTCCCTGCTTTCTCTCTCAGCCCTTGATGCAAACAAAAGGTCTGGAGGGTATTGTTGACTCACGGCTGTTAGTGCACAGCACAACTCTCAGTTTCTTGGCAGGCTGGACATGTTTGCCCCACAGGAACGCTCATGTTAGTGCAGAGGAAGGAATACAGGCCTGGGTGGCAAAGAGGATACCTGGCTTCTAGTCCTGGCTCTGCCACTTAGCTGCTGTGTGACACTGAAGATGTGTCCTCACCTCTCTGATCCCTAGCTTTCCCTCATTGGAGAGCCAGACCAGTTAGTCTACGCACCCCTCCAGCTCTGCTGTTCTTGGATTTGTCTCATCCCTAACCTGCCTTGCTATGAAGAACCATCATGCTGCTCTCCTCCCATTCTGATTTGCCAAGCTGACTTTTCTTTTTGGGGATGTCCCGTGGCTCAGCTCAGGGTGGAGATCCCCTTCCACACTGCCCTGCCTTTGCCCACGCTGTCTTCTCCACCTGCATTGCCTTTTGCCAACTCAGAGAGGACGTTTGTGGGACACCCTGCTCCAAGTGTGCATTTTGCCTTCCCTTTTCCTGTTCATAATCTGGGCTGCGGTGCAAATGTCCCCTCCTGAAGTCTCCAGTGATTGTGCGCGGGCCGCTGCAGCTCAGTGTCCTGGTCCCGGAGTCTTCACCACACCGCGTCGTGCCTGCCCTTGTGAGCTCCCCGAGGTGCACGTCATGTCTCACTCATCTATAGCAAGGCGCCTAACACACAGGGGCGTTCCACGACTGCGTCGAATAAGCAAATAAAAGTGCACCATCCAGAGCAATCTCGCTTTTTGTTGACAAGTCTGAGACTGGCAGAAAAAGCACAAGCCACCCTTCCTCAGTTGAAAAACAGGAAAGTGACTTGTGTTGGTTTCCTTTCTTTCCTTGTCAGAGCAGGATGCACATTTTTAGTGCAGAGTTTCGAGCTGTAAGGTTTTACCTTATCAGCAATATCCATTTCCAGCATCTCTTTAAATGCTAATTAGACTCTCCCCAGGGATAACTCACAGAATGACTCAGCTTCACTCTGAATAATCTTTATCCTCTTTGTGCAGGGAGATGCAAGTATGGAGTGAGGCTGTTCTCTGAATACCTCTAAGTCCTCCGATGGGCACTCATGTTTGTCGCATTTCAGTTCCCTCCGCCTACTGCCTTTGCAGCTCACCCCCTTATTTTGAGAAAGCGCTGCTCTAGTGCACCTCCCTGTGTGGAAGCAGAAGTAGAAATAAAAGTGCACGGCATTAACTGATTTAATCTCTACGGCCACCTTTTTGGGTAAGTTTTTTATCCCCATTTGAACAGGAAGCCGAGGAAACTAAGACACAGAGAATTTTATTAAACTTACCCAAAGTCACAAAGACTAAATGGCAAAGGTGGGATTCAAACACGAGCCTGGGTCCAAACTCCCTGCTAGTCCATGGGACTGCCCAGATAAGGAAACCAGCAACCACCCTTTATCGAGGACATCCCAGGGCCAGATTCTGTACGAAATAATGCTTTCTACATATTATTAATAACTCATTCACTTTAAATGAACCCTCACAAAACCCTATGAGGCAGGTACATTAGTCCCATTTTGCAATAAGATGAAGAAACTGGTACATAAGAGGTGGCAGCTTGTGCAAGGTCAGGGGGCTAATAAATGGCCCCACCTGACTGTCTGACTTAAACTCATCTCTGCTTGTGCCTCTTCCTATTCTGCCTGGTGTTTCCTTCCCTCACTCAAAGGCAAGAGCTGTGTTCAAGTCAGCATGTGGTACTTATCTGCCCTATTAGAAATGATTCGGAACAGTCTGTAGCTGGTCACCCAAGCCCTGCCAGGGGGGACAATGTGGACACTGGGTCTCGCACTGCAGAAATCTCTTGTCAGTGAGCCACAGGTCGTGGTCTGATGGACAGCACACAGCTATTCCCTCAGTAGTTCTTGAAGCTCTTACTTGAATAGAATTTTTCCCCTTCATAGGGGGAAGAGTTTATTTTTAGTTTACCAAAAGGTGCCAACTGTTGAATAGAATTTTCCCTTGTGCAGACTGCTCCTTCAGTGCCCTGGTGCTTGGGAGCACGCTGAGATTACTCCCCTAGACGACAGCAATGCCTCCTAACTGGCCTCCCAGAACCCTCTCTTGCCTCCCTCCAGCCCATTCACCACACAAAGGCCAGAATAATCATTTAAAAACACAAAGTCGGTGATGCCACTCGTTCCCTGGAAGCCCTTTCGTGGTTCCCCGTCACTCCTAGGATGGTGGCCAGAATCCTTAACTTCGCCGTGGCATGGGACTGCCTGTCTGGTCTCATTCTGTGCTTCAGGCACACTGACCTTTCGGTTCCCTTATTTGCTTTTTTCTACCTTAGGACCTTGCTCACAGTGTTCCTCTATTATGAAATGTTTTCTATGCCACTCAGGCCAAATCTTCATCTTTTAAATCCTGACTTAAATGTCCCTTCTTCAAAGAACAATCCTAATTCCTGCAGAGCTGAATCAGTTTCTCTTGTTGTTCCTTGTACTTTTCCTTCACGATATTTACTATAATTTATCATCACATCTTTATTCATGTAAGCAATGTTTTAGTGTTGCTTTCTCGTTGGAATATAAGTCCCTGAGGGGGCAGGGGACTTCCAGCTCCCAGCATGATGCCATATGTGTAATAGGCTTTGACAGGTATTTGTTGACTAAAAGTTGGATGTCAAGGATTAGATTATTCATCCCTTGAAAGCTGTTTCTTGGTGATACCTGAATTTTTTCCAAGCCTGATTTTCCAGAAGATTTTCTTGAACACTTTTTTCATCCAAATAAAGTTATGCTTATACTCTAAACATCAAGGGCTATGGGAAACACACAACTGAAAAGAATTTTTGCCTGTTATTAAATTATAGCTAATGAAGTAAGTGACACGTTGATCTTATAGCTCGCGTATCTGAGGCTATGTGTTGCATACTAATTTCTGGTCTAAATCAATTAAAGAAAACTCATTCCTGCTTTAGAGCAGATCTAAGAGAAATGCTTGGAGAATCGTGGGAGACCTTTGGGCTCTTGATGGGAGACTGGAAGGGACAGAGGGAGGGAACCTGCAAGTCCCACAGCTCTGCTCTCACCCAGTCATGGCAGGGGGAGAGGCGGATGAATAAGATCTGGGTTTCAAAACCTTAATCAACTTGGATTGTGGAACTCACAATCCACTGTGAATCTGCTTAGCCCATAGGAGAGGCAGATAACAAGAAAACAATAGGATTTCAGGGATTTGGTCTAAACAGTGTCTCAGAGCTGTCCCATGGTTAATACAGCTTCAGCGCAGTTTTCTTTTTGTCCAGCTACATTACTCAGGTGGGGAGAATTGCTGTTGATAATGAGGACCTGGAGGCCTCATATCATCCTCAGACACCTGGGAATGGCTTGATTGGATGCAGAATGCTCTACTTACTTAGGCAGGAAAGTAAAATCTATACTAAGATTCAGGAAAACTTTACATATTTTTGTTGCTAATTGCTATCCCAATTGTTATGCCAGCGTTTCTTCAATTAATGATAAACAAAGGGGAACCAGACACGGAGTCTGTCCTTGAGCCCTGCATCCAGTAAATGGAGTAGAAAGTGCTCTAGGCCAGGCATGACTATGGGTTTGGAGGTGCTGTAAAACACAGCCCACCTACCACTACATATGTGTGTCCCCTTTGTGCTAACTGGGCTTTACTGGGTTGTAGCCTGAAAGGATAAATCAATTTAATCTACATGAAAAGGTCCTGTATGCAGCATGAGAGCTCTCTGAGGATATTCTCACTGCTGATCACTTATGGAAGAGGCAGCATTCTGAGATGGAAAAGTGAAACTTGGAAGGCTTTAGGCAGGAGTGATAGAGAATTCCAGTTTCTCTCAAGGCCTCTCTTGGTTCTACTTTAAGGTGCTAAGACTTCTGACCCACCTGTGGATACTTGCCATGTGTCAGGCATTCTTCATATAGTACTTCTTTTAATCCTCCCAGCCATAAACTGGAAGGGCTTATTATTTCCATTTTTACAGCAGGGTAAACTGGACCCTGAGAGATTAAGAGTTTCATAGCTAGTAACAAATGGTCCTGGATTCAAAACAAGGTCTGTTTTTAACACATAGCCTGCACTTTGACCTGTGGAACTATTACACGTTCTGAGTGGTGGGTGTGAAACAATGACGTGCTCGTAACTGGTAACAATCAGTCTTAAAAACAAATAAATAAATACATAAATAAATAAATAACACTTTTTAAAAACTAATTTTCATGGTGTAAATACTCCCACTATGACTAATTTCAAGCTACCACAATGAAGCCACTCACGGCACAAGTAATCGGGAAGAGATACAGTTGGCAGCTGGGATGAGCTGGCTCTAACACACTTCTGCATTCAAGTCACCCACACCCTAGAAACAAGCTGGAAGCTGCGATGAGGTAGAGCCTGCAAGCTCTGGCGGATAAAGCCTGCTAAAGAGCTGAGTGAAACCTTGACAGTGTCGTTATATACTGCTCTCTTCTTTGTTTTCTACAAGTCTTCAGTGAAGCCCTGAGTGAAGGCCTCTCCTTGCTCAGCTCTACCAAAGGGATTCAGGAAGGGGGAAAAGCCCCACCCTACCTGTCTATGGCAGTGGCCGAGGGTGAGTTAGACATCCCAATGGCACAGGGAATCTTGGGGGTTCAGGGGCTGTGGTTGCCCCTCCTCTTGAAAGCCTTCTTCCACTGTCCATTATGAAGGAAGGTGGCAATTTTCCCCTAAATAAGCTTTGGAAATGTTCTCTGAGATGACTGAGCTCTACCTTCCTGTTTCCCTCATTGTACATGGCCACCTCTTGATCTTCAACCCCAAGGTCATCATCACCCTTGTTTTTCCATTATCGGAAGCTTTGCCTTATACGTGTGAACCGTGGACTGCCTGGATCAGAATCACCTGGGGTGCGTGAGGCAAATGCAGATTTCAGGCCCAGGAATCCACATTTAACCTGCCCATCAATTGATGATCATGCTTAATGTTTGAAAGCCGTTTCTCCAAATGATATTTTCTAAAACATCTCTTGCAGAACCAGAGGTAATAGATGTTAATAAGCATTGTGTAAAAAAAAAAAAAAAAAAGGAGCACAAAAGAGGGACTGATGGCAGGGAGTCTGCAAAGAGCTCAAAATCAAGCTGTGGTTTGTTCCTGTATAACCCTTGAGCTAAGAATGGTTTTTTAAAAGGTTGTACAAAAAAAAAAAAAAATAAAAAATATGCAACAGAGACCACACGTGGCCAGCACAGTCTGAAATATTTACCATCTCACCCTTTACAGAAAAAGTTTGGTGACCTCCATTCTATGGTCAAATGGAAGACAGAAAGTGTTAAAAAAGATTCAATTCTTCTGGGTGCTGTTTCATGATTAAATGCTGAGTGTGTTCAGTTAGTGAAAATTAATTAAGCAGTACCATTATGTACATTATATTTCAATCCGAAGTTTAAAAAATATTGAACAAGTTTCTTGACTGCAAGAATATTTGGCAGCTTTAATATGCCAGTGTGCACTGGGATTCATTAAGGAGGGTATACAGCATTTTTCAGTCTTATTTGAACACAGAATCCCCCTGCTCTGTATTTTTTTTAATAGAGCATACTATGGAATTAATATTCTGAAGAATATGTTCAGAGAAATACTTTTCTAAACAAATTAATTCCAATCTAGATTTGGTTCCCTTGAATCATTCATCGTAATATTTTCCTTTATCTTGGTCAGGAATGCAATCCTTCTCCTCTTTCTCATAACCCCGTGGGTTCAATCCCTTCTTCCTGGCTTTCTGTTTAAGACTTCTCTCTTCCATAATCTATCTACTGTCTCCTACATCGATCACAATCTTTCCCTTCAACATTCTTAGAGCATTTATTGTTTGTTTAGTAAAACTATGACTTTTGCAAACTCCTAGGAAATGAAGAGTTCCAGAAAATGCTATTTTCTGGCTATCTGAAGGTTACCATTTTTGGCATGAAAACATGATTTACTTAATTCTTTTGGACAGAAAACTTTTGAACTGTACTGAATAATTCACTGACTAATTAAAAAGAGAAAACAACATAATTTAACCTATTTTCATGACATGACATAGAGGGAAGACCATTCAATGCAAAAGTTGCGCTTCTGGCTCAGGTCTACCACTGACGAAGTGGGAGGCTGGAAAAATTCACTTTTCCACCCTGGCTTCCGATAAAATAAGGTTATTGGCCTAGATGTCCTTCAAGGTTCTTTGCAGCTCTAATATTCTGGGATGGTCTGGGATCATAGAATTCTAGGAAAGGGAGTGAGATGAGGCAAGTTCACTCAAGTTTATATTAGATTTATATCTGATGATTTCCCATTAGCCACACATATCAATTAGTATTGCTAAATTGTGATTATAATACAGATTTTAAAAACATTCTAATTGATACTTAATTCTATTTGGTGAACAAACTCATACTTTTATATAGCAACAGATTAAAAATCAAAGATTTTCTTAATCCTGTTAAGTGGATTTTCTTCCTCATGAGTGAGTCTGGCAAGGCTTTGATCATGGACTTGAACAGAATGTTGGTCTTTTCATGCCTTTCAGGAAAGCCCCAGCCGTCTGAGAGTCTCGGCCCCCGAGGTCTCACAGACCTGATTTGATCACTCCTAATTTGTCTCCCAGATAAAGCTATTGACTGTGGGAGTGAAAAGAGTTGCTTTTTACTTTACAAAAGGACATCAACTTCAATTCAGTGGGTTTCTATTTATTAATTGATGCCACTGGCACAAAAACTGCAGCTAGGTTCTCACTGCGCCTCCAAATCCTACTATTGTTGATAACTGACTTTCTGCTGAATTCCCAACAGAGGCTACTCTGGTTGGTAGATCTATTTCTCCTCAAGCTTCCACCCATACAACCTTCTTAGCCTAGCAAGGGGCCATACTTTGCTATCTCAAAGCTCCTAAAGCACCCCCATCCTCATTCATTCATTCATTTAACATTTCTGGAATGTTCAGTCTGTCAGGTACTATGAGCAGGGCACAGTCCTTTCCCCTCAAGGCACTCCCACTCTGGTGGGGAGTCGGAGGGGTAAATACACCAATAATTGTGTACTTTACAAGTCTGTGAGTACCAGAGAAAAAATATTTAGTTTGCTTAAATAGGAGACTAGGCCCACTTCCTTTGGCCCCTTACTTCAGCAATGTTGCTTTTGAGTTCCTTTCTTTTTATTTTCTTTCGCCCCACAGATATGCTCAAATCTTATCTTTCTTTAACACACATATGTACACAGACACAGATACACACACATCCCCCACTTTTCACTCCACTCTGCTTTAAGCTTGTACCTCATGGTTATCAGAACCTAGTTTCTAAAGTTCTTGAAATAACAATTTATATCTCACTTCTTTTTTCACTTCTTCACCTCCTATGCTCTCCATTTTATTGAAATCTAACTTGAGAAAAAATGAAAAAGGGTGTGTGTGTTTGGGTATACCAACTGCTATGGTCTGAATGTCTATGTTCTCTACAAATTAATATGTTGAAAGCTAATTCCCAATGCGAGGGTATGAGGAGGTGGAGCTTTGTGGAGGTGATAGGTCACGAGGGCAGAATCCTCATGAACGGGATTTTCACCCTTCTAAAAGGGGCCCCCGCGAGCTCCCTCACCCTGTCCACCATGTGAAGTTAAAGTGAGAAGACAGCTGCCTATGAAGCAGGAAGTGGGCCCTCACCAGACACTGAATCTACAAGCACCTTGATCTTGGACTTCCCATCCTCCAGAACTGCGAGAAATAATGTATTGTTTACAAGCCACCTAGTCTATGGTGTTCTCTAAAAGCAGCCCAACTGGACTGAGTCCATCCACCTTTTAAACATTTTAATCTAAAACCTATAAATTAACTTTTCTTGGTCTACCCAACTGAATTTTTGTCTTCTTCCTTATTTATTTGCAGCTCATGTGGATTCAATTTCTCCCTGAATATATTTAAATTTACTTAAAACGAGTCTGTCATCTTTTCTTGGAACAATTATATAAGGCTAATGGGCACTTTAATTCAAAGATCATGGCAGGAAGTCAGCAAAGGCCATGGGGATGCCGATTTGACAAAAAGGCTGAAACAGAAATCCATTTTCCTTTATCCTTACTCAGAGAACAAATGTGCAGTACTATGAAAGCAGAAGAAGAAAATGAGAGAGAGAGAGAGAGAGAGAGAGAGAGAGTGAGAGAGAGAGAGAGAGAGAGAGAGATCCACAGTGTCAGGGAAAAATGCCTTCAGGGCTGTATGTACTGTCTTTGCAGAGAATAAGCTATTGTTCCAGCTATTTACAAACATTTGATAGGTGTTACTATGTCTAGGCATCGGAGATACTGAGATGTAAGCAACATTTCCTGAATTCATGAGTTTACATTCTGAGGAGACAAACCAAAATGTCAGAGATTGCAATTTAGCAGTTTGCCAGAGGCCAGGAGGGAGGAGTGGAGAGGTCACCAAGTGAAAAGAGTGTGTGACATAGGCCTGGATGGGTAAGGTGTCTTGAACTATGTCTTGAAGGACAAAAGAAGCCCAGGCAGCTGAAGGAGAAAGGGAATTCTAGGAATAGTGAATGGGATGTCTAAATGCACAGAAGAGACCTGAAAAGGTAGTGCATTCAGGCAACTATATCTTGTTTTATTGCTTGTTGTGACTGAAGCTTAGGATGGAGAAGTGTTCTAGGCTGTATAGTGAATAGCTTTAAGGTCCATACATAAGAAATTGGGTTTCTGTCCTTTAGTAATAGGAGCCACTGAGGTGTGTTAGTCTGGGTAGTACAATGTTAGAGTCATCTCTAACATTGATCACTATGAGCCATCTTTTCCTTACCTTACCTTTAATATCTCTCCCTAATCTCTTTATAGATGCTTCTTCACTCACAATGGGGTTACATTCTGATAAACCTATTATAAATTGAAAATATTGTATGTGGAAAATGCAATAAATAAACCTACTTCCTCTGGTTGGTAAGGAAAAAAAAACTATACCTAATCCTACTAAACATCATAGCTTAGTCTAGGCTGCCTTAAATGTGCTCAGAACACTTAGACCAGCCTATGGTTGGACAAAATAATCTAACACAAAGCCTATTTATGATAAAGTGTTTAACTTATTGAACCCTATGCTGAACGTGAAAAATAGAATGGCACACTACTGCTGCTGTCCAGCTATGTGAGAATCTTGTACTGTGGATGGCTAGTCGGGGAAGAGATCAAAATTCAAAATTCAAAGTATGGTTTCTACTGAATTCATATCACTTTTGCACCATTGCAAAGTAAAAAAATCATTAAGGATCTGTACTCAGATTCTTGTTCTTTGTTGAACTATGATCGGATTGCATAGGCAATGCTCTTTCTTCTCCACCTCCCATGATACCTGGTATTTTTCCTTTCTCCTAGGAGTGGTTTGGGCTATCAGGCCAAAGATCAGGCCCTTTGCCCTACAAGGGTGCTACTGGAGAGGAGGGAAGATCATCCTGAATTTGTGGGTAAGGGATTGAAAAAAAGCTCTACTCAATGTAAACAAAAGAGCTCTCCAGGCCCTACTTGACACTGTCGGGGGACAAGCTGTTCCTTTCTTGACCTTGGCTCCCAAGATCTCCAGGCTGTCTTGGGGCTGGGGCCGGAACGGGAAAGGAATGAAATTTCATCATCCTCTGGATCTGTCCAAGTTCCTCCAGGCTTGGAAAGTCTCCCAGCCCTTTCTTCAGTTCTCCTACAGAGCAAAGCCTCCCTGAAGGCTTTTCTTGTCTGAATTCCGGGGGCTGTATGTCAATTAAAGCACTTGGAAGTCACAATCTGTTGTGTCCTGAATGCCTCTAACTTCCACTCTCCAAACAGTTGCGTTAAGTTCAACCCAGTCCAGGAGCGGTTACTAAGGCCATGATATCCACTGGGATTTGCATTCTTCGCAAGACCATAGTAACATGGCCAAGAACTGGACAAAACAAATAAAAATATTCATAGAGTTGTGTCAAATTTTATTATGAGCTAAGTATCCAATCCCATCTGATTCCAGGTTTTCTGGAGAGAAGGTGTTCCATGGCCTTGTCCTGAAGCGACCTTCTCTATGTATATGTTTAGTGGGTTATAGTCAGTCAAAGACTAAGGGATGACACTCTCAGTGATGTCCCATGTGATCAGCCTGAGGGTCTCACAAGTGGCCAGTCTTTATTATAAAACAAATCACCTTTCCCCTTCCCTTATCCATGGAAACATGGTATTCAACATGTTGATTAAAAAAATCAACAGAAATTTGTTGGCTGCTGACTTTCTGAAGGTGAATTTGTTGACAGTCTGCTCTCTGAGACTTTTGCCTCTCTTTTCAACCTGCTTCTGATCTCAGCCCAGGCTCTCTTGCTTTGTACTTGGGCTTAATCCTTAATACTCTTTCTCAGACACTGATGTTTGCTTTACCCTTGGCTACAAACCCAGATGATCCCACGGGGCTTGGGATGGCTTCTGGTAAAGGACTCTCAGACTTCTCTCTGGCTCCTGGCACACCTTGAAGGCCATGGCCACTGTTGGGTTTTCCCCAGCCTTTGAATGAGAACCAGAAAGAATTGAAGGAATGTTTACTCTTTATTCAGCTCTCTGCCTTCCATTAATAGTTCTTGGGTTTAGCCTTCAGGTGTAACTAGGTGAGCAGCTTTCTGAATCCCAGGGCCTCTGAGGAAATGGGGTCAGTGGATCATGAGGTCTTGTGCAATTCTACAGTCTTGGAATACACTGTTTTTCACTCTCAGGCTTCCTTTTTAGCAATGCAAAACTGACTAACACAGTATGTATCATTTAAATTTAACTAGTTATTCCGGCCAGTGTGTCAGCTCATGTCTATAGTCACAGCTATTGGGGAAGCTGAGGCAGGAGAATTGCTTGAGACCAGGAGTTCAAGACTAACCCGGGCAACATAGTGAAAACTTCTCTCTAAAAAAAGAAAATGGGAGGAATCATCACTCCTGATTTTA
>NW_012141636.1:4665971-4675113 GCF_000956105.1 Propithecus coquereli
ACTGCAAGGACAACAGGAAGCCATCCATTAGGGATCCACCCCCATGACCAAAGCACCTCCGATTAGGCCTGGCTCCAACACCACCACACTAGGGATTAAATTTCAATGCGAGATTTAGAGAGGTCGGACATCCAAACTATGGCTGATAGCATCTATCACAAAGGGTTGCTCTGAAGGTGAAAAGAAATAATTTGTTTAAAATGTTGACCGCAATACCTGCCACATAGTAAGTGTTCTGTGTAGTTGTTACTAATTATTGAAGCTTATAGTGATAGTGCCTTATTGAGTGTGTGTGGTTAGAGGCTGAGAGTGGGAGAGTATCATGGGCAGAAATTTAGTCACTGTCCTACTCTCTGGGACAATCCCCAGACTTCCCAAGATTTCTCCTTGTAACAATTTTCATTTTGGCAAAAATGTAATTAATGGGAATCCATTGCTGGCCACAGAGCATAGCACCAGGGACTATAATGAAACCTAATCAATATGAAAATGACAGCAAACTGCTGTGATATCTGGGGTATCTTGGTGTGCATGTGTGAGGATGTGTTGAATGTAGGTCATTGGTATATTGGTGTTGCAAAGCAGGAGGAGCCCGCACAAAATTTGGTTTGGATGTTGAGGCTGATGACATTGCTATGCACCAAGAGATTTGAGAGAAAGTTTGTTATTCACACAAGGGCCCAGTGAGGAGAGCTGAGCGGCCACAAGCAGGTCCAAGTTGGTTTGGGCAAAGCAGAGGGAGTGAGTCTGGGCCTTTACAGTGGCGAGGAGTGGGGCTGGGAAAAAGTTCCTGTGCGTGGCAGGCACCAAAGGAGGTGGTGAGGTCGCGGGCCTTCTTATCAGCCTGTCCAGATGTGGGCCAAAGGGAAGGGAGAGGAAGGCCTGCAAGGAATTGTCAATCAAATGTCAAAAATGAGGTCAGACTTTGTTACAATTGGTTATAAAGGGAATAAGAAATAAATCGCACATGGAGCCACTTAAAAATAGCCAATCACTGCCAGAGCAAACTGTTACTAACGTGTGAACGAATCAACAAAGGCACAAACGTACCATAACCCCAGTGGCTGGCAGAGGGTGGCCCCACTCTCACACCTTTGGCCCCAGGGATTTATTGTCCCATAAAGCAGCGGTCCCCAACCTTTTTGGCACCAGGGACCGGTTTCATGGTTGACCATTTTTCCTCAGGATGGGGGTGGGGGTCCGGTGGAGGTGGAGCTCAGGCGGTGATATGAGCGATGGGGAGCGGCTGTAGAGATGAAGCTTCACTCCCTTGTCTGCCGCTCACCTCCTGCTGTGCACCCCCTCCCCTTTCTAAGTTTCATGGAAGACAATTTTTCTGTGGCCGCAGAGCAGGGAGGGGGTACAGCGGAACTCTGCAGCCCAGTCCCTAACAAGTTCGGATATGGAGAAAGGTGGGTTTCATTCATTCATTGTACTCAGTGCTTACTTGGCACCAGGCAGTCCTAGGAATCTGTGATACACACTGAATGAGAGAGAAACAGGCCAGTTCTTGCAGGTTAATTAAGAAAACAATTATAAAGGTATCATATGTTATATAATATGACTAAGTGCTTTGCTTGGACAAGTACAGAGCTGTGAGAGCCCATAGTCAAGATGACAGCAGAGGAAGCAAAGAAGGAGAGAAGTGGTGATGGAGAGAACTGGATAGATTAAAAAGATGAGTGGAAGGGTGATAAGGGCCAAATATGACACCCACGACTCAGGCAGGGACCCCTGTGTGGAGGGCGGTACCATTCTTTGAAGTAGGTAATACTCAAGGGGAAGCAGACTGGTGGGGAAGGTGTGATTTAGTTTTGAAGATGCTGAGTTTGAAATGCCCCCAAAACCACTCCAGAGAGAAGTGGACTAGCGATAAGGTCTGGGGTCCTCAGAATAGCCACTGTGGTTGGCATCTTGGCTGGCATTGGGTCTTCCTGGGAGAGAGGGCAGTGCATGGTGAGGGCCCTGGACAGCACACTGAGGAGTATGAGGTTGAGGATGAGCACAGCAGGGAACCTCTGTCCAGAGAAGGTGCTGACGGCTCTCAGCCCAGATTTTCAGCACCTGCATAGGTGGTTTGCTGAGATGGCCTTGGCAGCACAGGAGAAGGCCAGAGTCAGGAAGGAACAATCTAAGAGGACACGCTTGTGCATAGTCCCTGGGAAATCCCAGAAATAGTGGGAGGCAGGTGGCTATGAAGCTTTCAAAGTAGGCTTGGGCTCCCAGCTTTTATCCTTAGTGGGAGAAGAGCAAAGAACTGCTAGGTAGTGTGACCCACATGCTCGCTGTGGTGTGTTTGAGGACACTGGGGTTATCTCTGTGATTTGGTGCTTCCTACTTTGCACAGATGGCTCCGGTCTTGGACGAGGTTGGGAGGAGTCAATGCCAGACATGGATTAAAGGCATTTGTCTTCATCTGCGCATCTTGGCTGGCAGCACAGCACGGCCACCTGACTGCTTTGACAGGTGTGGGGCCGAGAAGCAAGGATGGTGGGCAAGGCCATCATTCCCCTGACTGGACATGCAGTGCCTAAGCATGTACCAGCTCCAGTGGAGACCCACTCCTGGAGATCTGGAGGTGGGCTCTGCGTTAGAGCAGATCTGGCTTTGCAGCTCGTGACTGTGTCTTACTAGCTCTGTGAAACCTCTGAGTTTCCATTTCCTCGTTTTCAGAGAACTGAGACTTGTTCATGCGGATAAAAACAAACCCAGACTGAGTGCTTGGCATGCAGTAGGTGCTAGGAAGACTTACTTAGTCTGCACGTCCAGAATGAGTTGGATGTGACCTGTCTGCTTCCCATGGGTGTGCTTAGTCTGAGATTGCTTTGAGCCTGGAATTCAGGTGCTGACTGTAACTTAAATTCTTCTGTTCAGACACGCTCCTGGAGGGAGGATACAGGAAGGGTGCTATAAGCCCTGACGAATCTTTCTCTAGAAACTTCAGCAGGCCCTCTGCGTTTTAAAAATGTTACCTCACTTGGTTTCTACCCCCCCAAAGGAAGTGTGTGAGGGTTTCTCCAATGCATTAAGTCTCTCTGAGGGAAGAGATAACATGTGGACAAGGAAGCGCACTGGCTTTGTGCCCCGGCTCTGTCACTTTCTAACACTGTGGTCCTGGGTAAGACCTTTCTTGAATCTGTTTTCTCACCTGCAAAATGGGCATAAAGCAGGGTAAGAGCCAGGTTTCGGAGGGCCTGAAACGTATACAACTTCGGGGCCTTCTTAAGAGAAAGAACACAAAATTATAAATACAAAATTAGATGCAAAACTTACATTTAGAATGGGAAAAGAAATAAACAAACTGCAAATTTGAAAAATACCATGATCATATAATTCAGAAAATAGCGTACTTTTAAAAATTATTTAACTAGACAGATCTCTATAATGCTTTCCTTCCTTACTTTTTTTGGCTGATTACTCTCTGATCGCCTTTTTATAGGATGATAATTTTCAATATCCTTGTCTATAGAGAGAATAGAAAGGTATTGTATTCTTTCTTCTTGCATGCTGATCAAAATTTTTATTATTGAGAGTATTGGGAGGTTTTTTTTAGCTTTACTAATTATTATGCAAATTTTTAGAATTGTCAATTTTAGGAAACACTCTCTTGAGTTATAGTAAAACTTCAGGTATTCTTGTATATACTTGTATTAAACACTCTCTGAAATGACAATGTTCTTTAGTTTGTCATCCATGTCCTATGTTGTCTTTGTCAAAGTGTCAATCAGCAGATGTTCCAGTGCATTTGTATGATGCCCTCCTCTTCATTAATTGGATTATCAAGTCATCCAGGAGCCTATCTTTTTTTTCTATTTGAAATTTATCTCATCTTTTTAAGGACTAACTACATTTGTTTATGATCTGACTTTTGCTTTTGTTATAACTACATCTCAATGTCAAAGCAATTTTTATTGGTTTCATAGGCAATTTATCTCATTAATTTATTTGAATATTCTCTCGGTTCTTTAATAAATCACTGAGTGAATTGGTCCTACCATTTTAGGGAGTTGTTGGAGAGACTCCTATGGAGTCATGTAAGTGGAGAGGCTTTGTAAATGGAAAAAGGTTATATCTGTAAATTGATATAATTCTCTTGTGTCCTCCCCTCCTGCCACCCCACGCACCCCAGGACTCAGCAGAGTGCACCTCCCTCTGTAAGTATGCAGTGAAGATCTGTGAGTTGACTTCCTCGTTCGCTTTCTAGACCTGGAAGGAAAGAGGGGGAGGGAAATGGAATAATATTTATTTTTTGTTAGTGTCAGTTTGCATCATGTTTTGCTCTAAGATAAATAGGATGAAGTATAATACTTAAGATTTTCTTTAAAAGTTTGTTTTTAGAAAAAATAATCCCAGAATTTCCTAATTTCTGATAAGGAATCTTTGACCACGGCATTGGGAGTTTCCCCTGTTTCTGCAGCCTGGGCCATAGGCATCAAGTGGCCCGGCCCATTTGTTAATCCTCAGAATGTGTCCCTGATGGGACACCTGGGCTGGGCAGGTGTGGCTCACCCACATTTTCTCTGCCTGGTGTCTCCTCCTGCCAAGGTTGCTGTTCCCTGAAATCTCAAGTACACCTGAAGGACAGGCTTCCCGCACAGTGCCAGTGCTTCTGCAGCTTGGATTTAAATGGCAAGTCTAAAGCAATCTACCTTTGAAGGAGTATTTTCCTACTTGAAAACTCACCCTTTGGGGATAATTATATAGGAAAAAAATCCATGAAGGAAATTAATTGCACTTGATCATTCTTTTAAAATGAATAATGGGGCAGGTGTAGCCTTAAAAATGTCCTGTTGGCATTTTTGTTTGTTTTTCTAAGTGCAGTTAATTAAACTCTGGTGATTCCAGCAGGATGTTTGTGGAACAGAGTTATCACCCCCTTCTGAAAGTCTTCCCACTTCCTCAGGCAGAATTAGGGCTTCTTTCTTTCCTTCCTCCCCCCTCCCATAACACTGTGTGTTCCCTTCCATCATGGGACTCATCCTCTTATTGCTATTAATGTACTTCTGCTTCCTATACTAAACGTCAGCTCCTTGAGGGCAAGAACTACGGTTTTTATCGTCTATCCAGCCTCACTACCTTTGCACACTCACTAAATCCTCCTACCTGGACTTCCCCCTGTAGTGGGTCCTTGGCATTTTCTGAACACAGCTGAGCTGCGGCGGTACTCTGCACACCACCCTGGGGGCTCAGCTATTCCCAGGTAGATCATCCCTATTGTGGGCCTAGTCTCTCCTGTCCCACAAATCTAAGTCCACACCTGCTTCTCCCTTCTGGCTGGATAACAGTGACCTTGGCATATTGGATGGAGCCCTCTGAAGAGATAGCAGTTGGCACCCATGGCAGTGAAGGCAGATGAGCTGGTGTTGCTTGTGAGCTCAGCATCTTTGGTGCCAGCGTGCCCCCTTGACAGTGGGCTCGTCGGGATTCTCCTGTAAGCAGAAGTCTTGGCTATCACCCAACTGGCTGCTCATGGTGGGGTTCAGCTTGGAGTTAACAGTGCCTAACACTCAGAAGGCCTTGCCCAGGCTTGACAAGAAGGCTTTCCAGAGAAAAGATTTCAAGACCCCGGCCATGGGCTGCTGTCGGTTGGCCTGACTTCAGAAAGAAATGGCATTGAGCCAAGATGGTGATGAATAGCTCTTGAAAACATAGGAAATTGGGCTTTGTGACAAGTCATTTATTTTCTCCCTTCCCTCTATCCCCATAGCCACAAATAAATAAATAAAGGTAATAAAATAGATCCTGCAGGGCAGTAATGAAAACTGAGTATAACAACATAGGGTGTTTCTCTTCTCTGATAGGCAGTTGATAAACGCTGCCTATTATTATTTCACAGTTATTATCCCATTTGTTTCTCACTCTGTTTACCTCAAGGAAGTAGGGAATATATATATTCCCTCTAAAATGAAACATGAGCAATTAAATAACTTGCTATAATAACTTAACTTTTGAGGGGAGGAGACAAGACTAAGACCAGACCTACTGACTTCTAACAAATTCTTTCCAGCAAACACAATTTGAGCCAGAAGAGTGGAGTTTGGTTTCCAAGCCACACTACTCACCAGCTGTGTGGTTATGCAAAAGTCCCTTCGTGTTTTGGAGTCTTGTTTTCCTGCTTCTTAAAACTGGAATAACATAAGATATACCTTATGAGATGGTTTTGAGGACCAACTTTAGTTCTTTGAAGCAGTGTTTCTTATCCAGGAAAAGGTAAGAGTCTTCTGAGAAACTTTTTGAACATGCCTATGCATAGGTCCCACCCTGGAGGCTTGGAGGTGCAGACAGGCATACATGTTTTGATAAAGCTTCCCCAGGCAATTCTGATGCACCAACCCCACGCCAAACTGCTGCCCTGCTTCTAGCTATAAAGTTCCATGCAAATGTGAATGATGGTTAGTATTCTTGACAAGTTTACATTATATTGAGACTTTACGATGCATATAAAGCTGTTGTGTTGTGAAAGAAAGAACAGTGGTCTCTTGGGTCAGAAGGTATGGAACAAATGCAAGCTGTAAATTTCCAACTGTGTGGCCCTTGGCAGGTTATACGGCCTCTCTGAGAATCATTCTCCTCAGTAGCAAAACAGGGTGGAATAGTACTCATAATTAAATAAGGAAGCCAATGTAATGATATTCTTTAAACCAAAAGGACTTCCTTTGGTTGAGGAAATGGAAGCACAGAGAGCCCAAGACATTTGTCCAAGATCATACAGCTTATAAGTGGTAGAACAGGAATTTGAACCCAGGTCTAGCTGACTCCAGAGCTAGAGCTCTTACATTCTATACCATCCCTTATTCATTCAATAATTATTACTTCTTGAATGCCTACTATGTGCTAGATACTCTTCTGAAAGTTTGGGATACACCAGGGAATAAAACAAACAAAAATCCTTGCCCTATGGTGCTTTTACATTAGAAGGTGATAAGTATATGGAAAGAAATTAACAAAGGAAAGAAGTCCAAGCATATATGAAGATCAGGAATATGGAGGAGGAGGTTGGAGCCAGTTTGCCGTTTTAATCAGGGTGGTCAGTCTTGGTCTCATTGAGAAAGTGGCTGTCACGCAAAGACGTGGAGGAGGCGAAGGCAAAAGCCCTGCAGTCGTCTGTAGGAAGACTGCTGCAGGCAGAAGCTCTGAGGGGAGGGCAGGCCTGCTGGCTCCTGGCACAGTGTGGAGGCCAGTGTGGCTGGGTGATGAGAGCGTGGGGCAGAGAACCGGCAGACGGTGCTGAGGCCACAGGCACAGAGTGCAGGGCACAGGGTCTTGAGTTTTTATCCTGGAGTGAAATAGGAGCCACTGAAGGATTCTGAGCAGAGGATCGATTTGATGACATGTATGCTACATGAAATAAGCCAGTTACAGAAGGATGAACACTGCATGAGGTATTTCTATGATATGAGGAATCTAAAATTGTCAAACTCATAGAAGCAGAGAGTAGAATGGTGGTTACCAGGGGCTGGGGGAGGGAGAAAAGAGGAGTTGCTAATCAGTGGACATAAAGTTTTGGTTAAACAAGATGAATACATTCTAGAGATGTGCTATACAACATTGTACTTATAGTTAACCATACTGTTTTGTGCACTTAAAAATCCATTAAGAGGATACATTGATAGATCTTATATTAAGGGTTCCTTCCACAATAAAAAAAATTATTCTGGCTGCTGTATTGAGGGAACACTGTAATGGGACAAGGATAGAGGCAGGGAGGTCTGTGAGGAGGTGTTGCAGCAATCCAGAAAGAGAGGATGCAGGTTAAATCGTGGGATAGCAATGGAATGAGAAGCGTGTACCGACCGGTGATGCCCTCAGCTCGTTGCTGACATTTGTATTCCTTATGGATTGTGGGGTCTGTTCAGTTACACCCTAAAGTGGTTGCCCTGTGGAGGCCAGAGGAAAGATGACCAGCTTGGTGGCAGAGGCGGGGTTCTCTTTGAAGGGGTTAACATTCCTTTTGTCATTTATCTTGGACTGAGGCTGGTCATTAGCAACAAATCAGACCTTGGAAGGAAGGCCACATCCAGGCAAAGGGAGCCCATGGGCCTTGTTCTCTGAATTCTGACGATGAGGTATACGGACATACTCTAGGAGGCCACTCCCGGAAGGTCAAAGGCTTCTGTTATCCAGCTGGCAGGTTGGGGCCCCAAGCTGAAGACGGCTCAGTATATATTGTAATAAGAATGTCCAGCTATATTTTACTCTGAATTTTCTCTCTCCATCCATGACCCGTAGCGTGGTGGTGTTCAAATGTTGCAGCCTAGCCTCAGTGGGCCTCTGGAGGAATCAGGGCAGGGTCCGGTGCCTGATCCTGTGCTGGAGCAGAGAGCAGGGTACCCTGAGGCCTCTGTGGTGGTGACAGCAGTAATTAAGCAAATATTCTCCTGGAGATTAGGAGTCGGGGTGGGGCCAGGCCCCTTTCTCCATTTGCTCACCTTACAAGAGGGTTTTGGATTTATCGGATCACAGGTTTCTTTATATTAGGCACACATGAAGCATAATTACTAATGTCCAGTCATCTCTTGTGGGAATCATTTTACACACAGCCTGACGTTAGGCACGAGGTCACACTGAACATCAGCTGCATGTCACCCAAGAGCCAGGTGGAGACAGTTGGTGCCCAGCGCAATAGGACTTTGCATCCTGGAGGGAACACACTATAATATGTGAAGCTTGAGGTTTGCCACTAGATATGCTGATACGTAAGATTGAAAGTGAACGGGTCCGCTGCGTCTGGCTTCCAAGAAGACTTGGGTGTGGAGCGGGGCATGGAGGCTAAGAGCCCAGGCTTTGAAGCTGGGCTGGGTTTGAGTTCTGGGTGTGTTCCTTTTTGGTTGATAAACCTGAACAACTTTTTAAGCCTCTTTAATGATCATTTCTTTTGTTCATCAAATACAGATGACTATGGTAGTGTCTTAGTTCATTTACTATTGCTATAAAGGGGTACTTGAGGCTGGATAATCTATGAAGAAAAGAGGTTTATTCAGCTCATCGTTCTGCAGACTGTGTAAGATGCTCGGTGCCAGCATTTGCTTCTGGCGAGGGCTTCAGACCGCTTCTACTCATGGTGGAAAGTGAAGGGAGGCTGGCTTTGTGAGTCCTATGGCAAGAGAGGAAGCAAGAGAGAGAGGGAGGAGGTGCCAGGCTC
>NW_012141636.1:4675248-4709717 GCF_000956105.1 Propithecus coquereli
CTCATCACTGCAAGGACAACAGGAAGCCATCCATTAGGGATCCACCCCCATGACCAAAGCACCTCCGATTAGGCCTGGCTCCAACACCACCACACTAGGGATTAAATTTCAATGCGAGATTTAGAGAGGTCGGACATCCAAACTATGGCTGATAGCATCTATCACAAAGGGTTGCTCTGAAGGTGAAAAGAAATAATTTGTTTAAAATGTTGACCGCAATACCTGCCACATAGTAAGTGTTCTGTGTAGTTGTTACTAATTATTGAAGCTTATAGTGATAGTGCCTTATTGAGTGTGTGTGGTTAGAGGCTGAGAGTGGGAGAGTATCATGGGCAGAAATTTAGTCACTGTCCTACTCTCTGGGACAATCCCCAGACTTCCCAAGATTTCTCCTTGTAACAATTTTCATTTTGGCAAAAATGTAATTAATGGGAATCCATTGCTGGCCACAGAGCATAGCACCAGGGACTATAATGAAACCTAATCAATATGAAAATGACAGCAAACTGCTGTGATATCTGGGGTATCTTGGTGTGCATGTGTGAGGATGTGTTGAATGTAGGTCATTGGTATATTGGTGTTGCAAAGCAGGAGGAGCCCGCACAAAATTTGGTTTGGATGTTGAGGCTGATGACATTGCTATGCACCAAGAGATTTGAGAGAAAGTTTGTTATTCACACAAGGGCCCAGTGAGGAGAGCTGAGCGGCCACAAGCAGGTCCAAGTTGGTTTGGGCAAAGCAGAGGGAGTGAGTCTGGGCCTTTACAGTGGCGAGGAGTGGGGCTGGGAAAAAGTTCCTGTGCGTGGCAGGCACCAAAGGAGGTGGTGAGGTCGCGGGCCTTCTTATCAGCCTGTCCAGATGTGGGCCAAAGGGAAGGGAGAGGAAGGCCTGCAAGGAATTGTCAATCAAATGTCAAAAATGAGGTCAGACTTTGTTACAATTGGTTATAAAGGGAATAAGAAATAAATCGCACATGGAGCCACTTAAAAATAGCCAATCACTGCCAGAGCAAACTGTTACTAACGTGTGAACGAATCAACAAAGGCACAAACGTACCATAACCCCAGTGGCTGGCAGAGGGTGGCCCCACTCTCACACCTTTGGCCCCAGGGATTTATTGTCCCATAAAGCAGCGGTCCCCAACCTTTTTGGCACCAGGGACCGGTTTCATGGTTGACCATTTTTCCTCAGGATGGGGGTGGGGGTCCGGTGGAGGTGGAGCTCAGGCGGTGATATGAGCGATGGGGAGCGGCTGTAGAGATGAAGCTTCACTCCCTTGTCTGCCGCTCACCTCCTGCTGTGCACCCCCTCCCCTTTCTAAGTTTCATGGAAGACAATTTTTCTGTGGCCGCAGAGCAGGGAGGGGGTACAGCGGAACTCTGCAGCCCAGTCCCTAACAAGTTCGGATATGGAGAAAGGTGGGTTTCATTCATTCATTGTACTCAGTGCTTACTTGGCACCAGGCAGTCCTAGGAATCTGTGATACACACTGAATGAGAGAGAAACAGGCCAGTTCTTGCAGGTTAATTAAGAAAACAATTATAAAGGTATCATATGTTATATAATATGACTAAGTGCTTTGCTTGGACAAGTACAGAGCTGTGAGAGCCCATAGTCAAGATGACAGCAGAGGAAGCAAAGAAGGAGAGAAGTGGTGATGGAGAGAACTGGATAGATTAAAAAGATGAGTGGAAGGGTGATAAGGGCCAAATATGACACCCACGACTCAGGCAGGGACCCCTGTGTGGAGGGCGGTACCATTCTTTGAAGTAGGTAATACTCAAGGGGAAGCAGACTGGTGGGGAAGGTGTGATTTAGTTTTGAAGATGCTGAGTTTGAAATGCCCCCAAAACCACTCCAGAGAGAAGTGGACTAGCGATAAGGTCTGGGGTCCTCAGAATAGCCACTGTGGTTGGCATCTTGGCTGGCATTGGGTCTTCCTGGGAGAGAGGGCAGTGCATGGTGAGGGCCCTGGACAGCACACTGAGGAGTATGAGGTTGAGGATGAGCACAGCAGGGAACCTCTGTCCAGAGAAGGTGCTGACGGCTCTCAGCCCAGATTTTCAGCACCTGCATAGGTGGTTTGCTGAGATGGCCTTGGCAGCACAGGAGAAGGCCAGAGTCAGGAAGGAACAATCTAAGAGGACACGCTTGTGCATAGTCCCTGGGAAATCCCAGAAATAGTGGGAGGCAGGTGGCTATGAAGCTTTCAAAGTAGGCTTGGGCTCCCAGCTTTTATCCTTAGTGGGAGAAGAGCAAAGAACTGCTAGGTAGTGTGACCCACATGCTCGCTGTGGTGTGTTTGAGGACACTGGGGTTATCTCTGTGATTTGGTGCTTCCTACTTTGCACAGATGGCTCCGGTCTTGGACGAGGTTGGGAGGAGTCAATGCCAGACATGGATTAAAGGCATTTGTCTTCATCTGCGCATCTTGGCTGGCAGCACAGCACGGCCACCTGACTGCTTTGACAGGTGTGGGGCCGAGAAGCAAGGATGGTGGGCAAGGCCATCATTCCCCTGACTGGACATGCAGTGCCTAAGCATGTACCAGCTCCAGTGGAGACCCACTCCTGGAGATCTGGAGGTGGGCTCTGCGTTAGAGCAGATCTGGCTTTGCAGCTCGTGACTGTGTCTTACTAGCTCTGTGAAACCTCTGAGTTTCCATTTCCTCGTTTTCAGAGAACTGAGACTTGTTCATGCGGATAAAAACAAACCCAGACTGAGTGCTTGGCATGCAGTAGGTGCTAGGAAGACTTACTTAGTCTGCACGTCCAGAATGAGTTGGATGTGACCTGTCTGCTTCCCATGGGTGTGCTTAGTCTGAGATTGCTTTGAGCCTGGAATTCAGGTGCTGACTGTAACTTAAATTCTTCTGTTCAGACACGCTCCTGGAGGGAGGATACAGGAAGGGTGCTATAAGCCCTGACGAATCTTTCTCTAGAAACTTCAGCAGGCCCTCTGCGTTTTAAAAATGTTACCTCACTTGGTTTCTACCCCCCCAAAGGAAGTGTGTGAGGGTTTCTCCAATGCATTAAGTCTCTCTGAGGGAAGAGATAACATGTGGACAAGGAAGCGCACTGGCTTTGTGCCCCGGCTCTGTCACTTTCTAACACTGTGGTCCTGGGTAAGACCTTTCTTGAATCTGTTTTCTCACCTGCAAAATGGGCATAAAGCAGGGTAAGAGCCAGGTTTCGGAGGGCCTGAAACGTATACAACTTCGGGGCCTTCTTAAGAGAAAGAACACAAAATTATAAATACAAAATTAGATGCAAAACTTACATTTAGAATGGGAAAAGAAATAAACAAACTGCAAATTTGAAAAATACCATGATCATATAATTCAGAAAATAGCGTACTTTTAAAAATTATTTAACTAGACAGATCTCTATAATGCTTTCCTTCCTTACTTTTTTTGGCTGATTACTCTCTGATCGCCTTTTTATAGGATGATAATTTTCAATATCCTTGTCTATAGAGAGAATAGAAAGGTATTGTATTCTTTCTTCTTGCATGCTGATCAAAATTTTTATTATTGAGAGTATTGGGAGGTTTTTTTTAGCTTTACTAATTATTATGCAAATTTTTAGAATTGTCAATTTTAGGAAACACTCTCTTGAGTTATAGTAAAACTTCAGGTATTCTTGTATATACTTGTATTAAACACTCTCTGAAATGACAATGTTCTTTAGTTTGTCATCCATGTCCTATGTTGTCTTTGTCAAAGTGTCAATCAGCAGATGTTCCAGTGCATTTGTATGATGCCCTCCTCTTCATTAATTGGATTATCAAGTCATCCAGGAGCCTATCTTTTTTTTCTATTTGAAATTTATCTCATCTTTTTAAGGACTAACTACATTTGTTTATGATCTGACTTTTGCTTTTGTTATAACTACATCTCAATGTCAAAGCAATTTTTATTGGTTTCATAGGCAATTTATCTCATTAATTTATTTGAATATTCTCTCGGTTCTTTAATAAATCACTGAGTGAATTGGTCCTACCATTTTAGGGAGTTGTTGGAGAGACTCCTATGGAGTCATGTAAGTGGAGAGGCTTTGTAAATGGAAAAAGGTTATATCTGTAAATTGATATAATTCTCTTGTGTCCTCCCCTCCTGCCACCCCACGCACCCCAGGACTCAGCAGAGTGCACCTCCCTCTGTAAGTATGCAGTGAAGATCTGTGAGTTGACTTCCTCGTTCGCTTTCTAGACCTGGAAGGAAAGAGGGGGAGGGAAATGGAATAATATTTATTTTTTGTTAGTGTCAGTTTGCATCATGTTTTGCTCTAAGATAAATAGGATGAAGTATAATACTTAAGATTTTCTTTAAAAGTTTGTTTTTAGAAAAAATAATCCCAGAATTTCCTAATTTCTGATAAGGAATCTTTGACCACGGCATTGGGAGTTTCCCCTGTTTCTGCAGCCTGGGCCATAGGCATCAAGTGGCCCGGCCCATTTGTTAATCCTCAGAATGTGTCCCTGATGGGACACCTGGGCTGGGCAGGTGTGGCTCACCCACATTTTCTCTGCCTGGTGTCTCCTCCTGCCAAGGTTGCTGTTCCCTGAAATCTCAAGTACACCTGAAGGACAGGCTTCCCGCACAGTGCCAGTGCTTCTGCAGCTTGGATTTAAATGGCAAGTCTAAAGCAATCTACCTTTGAAGGAGTATTTTCCTACTTGAAAACTCACCCTTTGGGGATAATTATATAGGAAAAAAATCCATGAAGGAAATTAATTGCACTTGATCATTCTTTTAAAATGAATAATGGGGCAGGTGTAGCCTTAAAAATGTCCTGTTGGCATTTTTGTTTGTTTTTCTAAGTGCAGTTAATTAAACTCTGGTGATTCCAGCAGGATGTTTGTGGAACAGAGTTATCACCCCCTTCTGAAAGTCTTCCCACTTCCTCAGGCAGAATTAGGGCTTCTTTCTTTCCTTCCTCCCCCCTCCCATAACACTGTGTGTTCCCTTCCATCATGGGACTCATCCTCTTATTGCTATTAATGTACTTCTGCTTCCTATACTAAACGTCAGCTCCTTGAGGGCAAGAACTACGGTTTTTATCGTCTATCCAGCCTCACTACCTTTGCACACTCACTAAATCCT
The DNA here is from genome assembly GCF_000956105.1 of Propithecus coquereli. Classification (NCBI taxonomy): domain Eukaryota; kingdom Metazoa; phylum Chordata; class Mammalia; order Primates; family Indriidae; genus Propithecus; species Propithecus coquereli. Next base: position 4,680,353 of record NW_012141636.1, read on the forward strand.
CCTACCTGGACTTCCCCCTGTAGTGGGTCCTTGGCATTTTCTGAACACAGCTGAGCTGCGGCGGTACTCTGCACACCACCCTGGGGGCTCAGCTATTCCCAGGTAGATCATCCCTATTGTGGGCCTAGTCTCTCCTGTCCCACAAATCTAAGTCCACACCTGCTTCTCCCTTCTGGCTGGATAACAGTGACCTTGGCATATTGGATGGAGCCCTCTGAAGAGATAGCAGTTGGCACCCATGGCAGTGAAGGCAGATGAGCTGGTGTTGCTTGTGAGCTCAGCATCTTTGGTGCCAGCGTGCCCCCTTGACAGTGGGCTCGTCGGGATTCTCCTGTAAGCAGAAGTCTTGGCTATCACCCAACTGGCTGCTCATGGTGGGGTTCAGCTTGGAGTTAACAGTGCCTAACACTCAGAAGGCCTTGCCCAGGCTTGACAAGAAGGCTTTCCAGAGAAAAGATTTCAAGACCCCGGCCATGGGCTGCTGTCGGTTGGCCTGACTTCAGAAAGAAATGGCATTGAGCCAAGATGGTGATGAATAGCTCTTGAAAACATAGGAAATTGGGCTTTGTGACAAGTCATTTATTTTCTCCCTTCCCTCTATCCCCATAGCCACAAATAAATAAATAAAGGCCATTCAATATTTCAACCAATTGAAGAAGTAGCAAAAAAAACATTTGCAATGTAAGAAAAGATACCGACCCAAGATGTGGGTGACTCTTCCCCAGTAGAAATGATGAGCAGGTGAGTATTGATTTCTGATAAACTGCAACTCTGCAGTTGTTCAGATGGTATTTGGTTTCCCAGAGTGTCGGAGCCACTGGCCATCCCTGGACATAGACTTCTGCATCAGAGGGCAGAACTCACTGAAAGACCTCCCGGTCCGATCTCCACTGTTACACTGCAGACCAGGCCACCACCCTCTGCCTCTTGGACCATGGCATTTGCCTTTTCATGGATCTCTCACTTCTGCTTGCGACACTCCAACTCATCACCCACATGACAGCCAGAGTGACCTTTTCAAAAGTATAAATTAGATCACATCACACACAGCCACACATCCTTTATTTTCTGCTACTCGATGACGCCAATCTCTTCCCCACATAGGAGCTTTTTGCTCTTTTTCTTCCTCCTCCCCTCTCGGCACTGGACTAACTTCTTTGCCTCCTTTAGGCCTAACCCAGAGATTTCTTCTTTAGAGAGTCATTCTCTGCCTATCCTACCCAAATTTTGACCTTCCTATATTTGCCCTCTTAGTATCCTATGCTTTTCCTTCTTGGCATGTATTGAAATTTGTAATTATAGATTAATTTGTTTATTTTTCTTTTGTTTTTTAAGACAGGGTCTCAGCCTGTCATCCAGGCTAGAGTGCAGTGGTGTCATTGTAACTCACTGCAACCTTGAACTCCTGGGCTCAAGTGATTCTCCTGCCCCAGCCTCCCGAGTAGGTGGAACTACAGGCACACACCACCATACTTGGCTAATGTTTTTATTTTTTGTAGAGATGGGGTCTCACTATGTTGCTCAGGCTGTTCTCAAACTCCTGGCCTCTAGTGATCCTCCCATATCAGCCTCTCAAAGTGCTGGGATTACAGGTGCGAGCCACCACACCTGGACTGTTTACTGTTTTATTCCCCTCCATACTGTAAACTACATGAGGGCAGGGGCAGTCTCCGGTTAATTATATATCTAGTGTCTAGTACTGTGCCTACTACATAGTAGGTGCTCAAATGTTTGTTAAATAAAAGAATCTGGAATGAATTACTTTCACTATAATAACTCAAATGGGCTGGAGGTGGAGCTTAGATGCTTTGGGTAAGAGAGCTGGAGAAAGCCTGGCTACATAATGATTTTTATCTGTTGAGTTACATGAGGGTCAAGGACTGGGACTAAAACCTAAGTTTCTATCTACATAAAGACACATGCTTGACAGATAAGAATGGATTCCATAGAATCCAAATCAGAAGGAAGGGCAACAGGATTCTGAGAAAGAAATCACCCTGAGATAGGATTTCTGAACATCAGCACTATTGTTATTTTGGGCTAGATAATTCTTTGATGCAGGGGGCTGTCCTGTACTTTGTAATAATTTAGCATTATTCCTGGCCTCAGTAGCACCCTCCTCCCAGTTGAGACACAAAAAAATGTCTCTAGACATGGCCACATGTACCCTGGGGGGAAAACTTGTCCCCAGTTGAGAATGACTACCCTAAAAGATGACGTGGCACAGCAAACAGATTCCAAGACAGGTCTGAATGCCAGAAAGGAGAGCTGGTTCTGGATGCATGGAGGTAGTTGATGTTAGCATTTATCCTATTCCTACCATCCTGTGGGCTTGTAGGAGACCTGGAAGGTAGGCATTGGGTCGCCAATGATTATGATACTTTGGGTTGAAGAGCTTTTGCTGTGGGAACCCTCCCTGTCAGCTAAGCGTTACATTGAAGGAGCTATTTGCTCCTGGCTTCAAGGGCCAGTGGTTTTGTCCCATAACAGCCATGGCATTCTAGACACAGCTTCAGAGCTGTCACAGACCCTCTTTGGCACTGCCGGGATCAGGGGTGGTGCTGCTGTAGGATGGAGTGGCAGTCTTCACTGATTCCGAGGGAAGACTATAAAGCATTCCCAGGAATTCCCCAAAAATACTTTGGAAGGAAGATTTTATAAAATGGTTGTACTACCCAAAGCCATCTCTAGATTCACTGTAATCCCTGTTAAAATACCAATGTCATTGTTCATAGAAATAGAAAAAAATTCTAAAATTTGTATGGAACCAAAAAAGAGCCAAAGTAGCCAAAGCAATCCTGAGCAAAAAGAACAAAGCTGGAGTCATCACACTACCTGCCTTCAAAATATATTACAGGGCTCAAGTAAACAAAACAGATTAGAGGCACAAAGATGATTAACATTTGGTCTCTGCCCTTGAGAACACTATTTGTAAATATTAATTATCTAGTATATGTTAAGCTTTATGCTGGAGCTTGTGCTCTAATAGATGAGAAACATGACACCTGTCATTAGAGAGAGGCTCAGAGTTCAGAGACGCACTAATAATCTCTCAGAAAGCAATGAGCTATGATAACTGCACGTAGTACAAGATAAGGGTCCTCAAGCCCGACCCTCAAGTGTGGTCAGGGAAGGCTGCCAATTAAAGAAAGCATGGTCCTCCTGGGATGGTGGATGTTTGACGAGGTGTGCCTGTAAGGAGATCCCTAGGAGCTGAGCTTGAGGGGTGTTGGGTCTCAGTGCCCTTCCCATGAGGGGCGAGGGCACATTTGGCTGGCATGGGAGGCAAACAATGGACGCAGTGGGAGTGAAGGTTGGAAATGTGGGTCAGGGCTGGACTGCAATGGCCATGCATGCTGGGCTAAAGAGCTTGGATGTTATTGCATCAGAAATGGGGCTATCTGTGGAAGGATTTCAGCAGAGACAGGATGTGATCATTCTCTGACTCAGAACTGATATCTGCCTACTTTGACCCCCTCCCTCCCAGACCCACAACCAACGCCAATATCCTCAGCATTCAGGCCAGAGCCAGAGTTACTCTCATTTTCCTTTACTTTTCCCTTCCTGTCTCTTGCACACTCCACTCTTCACCTCCTCTCTAGTGTGTACCCTTCCAGGTGTCAAAGCTCCTAATAAGTTTTGGCAGAAACAAATACTTGACAATGATTTTCTGGGAGAGAAAAAAATCACTTCAGAGAGTGAATTGTTGAGCTACTTAACTTCTTCTGCCAAAGGCCAAGGGATCTAGACTGCGAGATTAGCATATAGATGACCTTGCTTTCTGCTCTTGATTCATCTTTGGTGAGAACACACAGCTTCCAAGTTCTCATTACACTATTACTCACCCACCACCACCCCCCAGCAGTGTTCCTGAAAGAGGAGAAGGGAGAATCTCTGCAAATACAGAAGGTGCAGCCAATTCTCTGAGCCTGATAACCCTGCCGACTCATTTAAGCAGAGGAAAGGAAGGAGCTAGTGCAGGCTCTGCAAGGAGCATGGAGCAGGAGCCAGGAGGCATGTGTGGCTCTCCTGCCCTCAGTTTCCCCTCTGAAAAAGACCTCTTCCAAATCTGACTGTCTTCGTAGCAGCTTAGCTTAGCTGGTAAGGGGGATCATTCCTTGATTCACTCAAAACATGTCGTGCACCTCCATTGTGGTCAGTTTTAAGGATATAAAAAATGGAAAGTCGCATCTCTGCTCTCAAGGGTAAGACAGATAATTGTAATACATTTAAGTGGAGAATGGAGCAAGAGCCTGCTCTCTCTTCCATGGAAATTAACTGGTCCAAATTGATTTCAATATGTTTTATCTTTAGGTAGAAAAGCCTGCTTTAAGCTTAACAGGCTGGACATTGGCCTATGCTGTCCCATTGTCCTGGGATACCCCGTCCCAGGGATTTGCCCATCAAGAGCGATGCATTTTTCAAGTCTCAGCCCAATGCTGCCCCCCTGTGAAGCTCCCCTGCCTCCCCGCAAGGTAGGCGTGAGGGCTCCTTCTGTATGCTCATGGCATGGGGTCCTTCATTTCTGTGCTTTCTCACTGGGTTATAGCAATAGCGACATGTCTGCTGTGAGCTCTTGAAGACAGGGGATATGATTTTCTTCTTTGAGTCTTCAGCTCCCAGCATAGGACCTGGCACACAGCAGGTGATCATTAAATTCACGACTGAATTAAAGTGAATGAAAAGGGCTGGGCCCATTCGCTTGGGCAGATGTGCACCTCACATTCCATGTCACTGGTCAAGTCCAGAGACCTGGCAGGCAGGCGAGGTGAGGTGGGAAGATACCTGTAAATGATCGTGTTGAGTCTTTGGGGAAGGGTCTGGAAAGGTAGATACAAACTAGATCCAAGTGCCAAGAATCTGAGGAGACCTTGAGAGAGTTGCCACTTAATCTGGTGAATTTAAGGAGGGGTGTTTAAGGTAGGACAGTGACACCTATTGGTGGAAGGAAAACCTCACAGATCCTTCCTCATCAAGCCCCCAACCAGCTCATCTCTGGCCTCCTGTCCCTAGGCGGGTTGGGACTCTGGTGACACCACTGGTGCCTGCAGCAGGAGGTGTGTTCTCCCAGGCTCCCACAGGATGCCATAGTCTGCTGGTCTCCAGGGTGGGTGGGCGAGTGGACGAGCCAACCATGAAAAACACAAACAACATGCATATAGTTAATGATACTGTATTGTACACTTAGAATTTTGCTAAAAGGGTAGATCTGATGTAAAAATGCTCTTACCTCAATTACCACAAATACACATACGCACACACATTCCTCCAAAACGCCAAAGAAACAAGAAACCCCGTAACAGGGTTTGATTCTGTAACAGGACCAGACTAGATGATCGTAGAGGCCCCTGGTCAACCCCCTCTGAGCTCAGAGAGGAAAAAGGACCAGCCCAGAGACACACAGCAAATTAGTCAGAGAGCCAGGGCCAGAAGCCAGTTTCCTGTTGCTCAGAAAGAAGCCCTTCACTCCGATGATGGACTTCGACAGGGGTGGGGTGGAATTGTACTACGGTGGACAAACAGCCTTGGAGACGAACGAATCAACAGAGGGGAAGCTTGAGGATGTGTCTGAGGGGAGTCACAGCCTGTGTCTGGAGAACGGAATACGGGTGGGATGAGCCCCCTGAAGAAACCTCTCTTCCTCTCCAGGGCGCCCAGCACCTGCGTCCTTCTCCCTGACCGCTCAGGGCCAAGTGCAACTGTTTCCCCATCTGAAGGACTGATTGGACGGTTCACACTAGACCATGCTGCACACGTACTGCTAAGAATGGTGGTGGCAAGTCTAGGGAGTATTAGAATCATTTAAGGGTCCCAGGCACTTCCAGGAGACTGTCCCAGCCCCAGTTACCGAGACTGCCGCAGTGGAAGGAACGGGACCATGTGTAATGTGACAGGAACCTGGGCAAGTCGCTGGCAGGAATTCACCCAGGGGACGCCTGTCAAGGGCTCAGGTTAGGAGGGCCTGTCCTCTGTCATGCTGTGCTGCCCAGTGGAGTTGTCCCAGCCGAGCTGTCTTCAGCAGTTCCCTGGGTGACTGGCACGGAGGTCCAGTCTCTTCCGGAAAGTTGAGCAGCCCGCCTCTGACTCCAGGTTTCACACATATTTTCCTTCTCAGCCTAGGTGCTTTGTATGCCTGACTTTTCAACTGATCGCACCCTGAGAGCAAGCTCCCCAGCTCCTCCTTCCCTACCGGCTGCCCCAGGTTCCACCGCAGCCGGAGAGGTGGGGAGCAGCTATCTTTCGTTTCCAGCAAAACTTGTCACTGCAAACACAGGATGGAAACAGCTTGCTATTGACTTGCTGCAAATGCGTGCTGGAAAGAAGATGTGGTATCAGGATGCTCCAGAGATAGGTCCTTGCTGTCCTCCTCTTTCATCGATGTTTGGTTATTCATTTTAGCAGTTAAAAAAAATCTTATTTAGGATTATTTTAATGTCCCCGAAAATGTATATATTTCAAAAACAAATGAAGGCACAAAATCATGCAGAAAATAACCAAATGCAAAATGACTTGTTAGTTGCTGCAATTAGCAAACAGATCTATGTTTGGCTAATTTGTATAGCACTAATTGCAAATATTTAGGGAACATTTACTGGGCCTTGTGAGCCTCGCACCGTGCTAAGCACTTTATGTGCAACAGCACTTCAAAGTGGACACTTTTATTATCTCAATTTGCTGTTGTGGAAACAGGCTTGGTGACTTGCCCAAAACCACAGAGTGGGTTGTCAGGTCCCTGAGGACCAGGGCCCTTGCCTTATTTCCTGCTGTCACCATTTGCCTGGTACAGAATCCTGGGCATAATAGAGCCAAAGAGATGCTGGTGAATGATGACAGTGAAGGTGACAATGACAAACGATGACTTCCAACTAAGGAAGGAGGCCTCTCTGACTCCATCATTTACTCCTTTTCTCTGTATCTGGATATAATCTGAACTAAGATCCTCCTCCCATTAGGGACTCTGGAAAATACCATCTCTTCCCTTCAAGTCTGGGAAAGATGAAAGTGCCTTGATTCTATCGTCGCCTTGGTATTGTTATCTGTAAAATGGGAATTAAAAAACATACCTTTAGAGGAAATGAGACATAAATGTACGACATAGATGTGAAAATACTTTCTAAGTCGTTAATCATTATACATATGGGAGATGTTTTTCTATTAATACTCTGATATTGAATATTAATAATGTTCACACCCAGCTGAAAGGGAGACCACCTTTTCCTTACTCTGTGCATAAAGCAAAACTGATCTTGTTTTCCATGGTTGCACCTTGGTATTTCAAAGGTGGAAAGTGACAACTTCAGCTTCCTTTCCTTTTCTTGACAAAGCTTGGCTTTCAAGTTTATTTCCTTGTGGTGGATGAGAAAAACTGATTTTGAATGTCAAAGCTGAATATGGTATTTTTGGTATTACAACTCAAATCACCCATAACCCCACAGATAGATGCCTTTGGCAGCAGACTCTCCCATTATAAATGAAACTGGTGCTAATCAAAATTTCGTTCTTGGGCCGGGCGCGGTGGCTCACGCCTGTAATCCCAGCTCTCTGGGAGGCCGAGGCGGGAGGATTGTTTGAGCTCAGGAGTTCGAAACCAGCCTGAGCAAGAGTGAGACCCCATCTCTACTAAAAATAGAAACAAATTAATTGGACAACTAAAACTATATAGAAAAAATTAGCCAGGCACGGTGGCGCATGCCTGTAGTCCCAGCTACTTGGGAGACTGAGGCAGGAGGATCGCTTGAGCCCAGGAGTTTGAGGTTGCTGTGAGCGAGGATGACGCCACGGCACTCTAGCCCGGGCAACACAGTGAGACTCTGTCTCAAAAAAAAAAAAAATGTCGTTCTTGGACAAGGGTCAATCCACAAAGTTTTTGTTTCTAAACTGTAAAAAGATAAATTTAGAAATTAACAGTAAGCATCTAGAAATGTTTTACAGCAATTTTACAGAGATATTTTTATGTCTGTTGAATCTAATAGTAAAAAAAATGTGGTTTGCATTTTGTTTGTCCTTTTAATTTATTTAACAATATATTTTTATTGCATTTTCCAAAAGTATGAGTCTGTGATGGATTGGAAATTAAAAAAAAAAAAGTCATTCACTACTGATAGTTTGAGAAGTCCTGCTTTATACCTTTAGGGCATAGGCCCTAATCCAATATGACTGGTGTCCTTATAGAAAGGGGACATTTGGAGACAGACACATATAGAGGGAAGATGATATGAAGAGACATGGGGAGGAGATGCCATTTGTAGCCAAGGAGAGAGGCCTGGAGCAGAGCCTCCCCTCACAGCCCTCAGAGGGAACCGACCCTGTTGGCACCTTGATCTCGACGACCATCCTCTGGAACCATGAGACGATAAGTTTCCGTGGTTCAAGCCACCCAGTCTGTGTGCTTTGTTACGGCAACCCTAGCAGAGTAATGCAGACATCCTGGACTGAAAAGAGCTCTGACAGAGCCTGGCTTTCAGAATGTGATAACGTCATTAAAGATGCCAGAGGAGCTGGTTTCCCCCAGCGGGAGGCAGAGGACCTCACCCCCGCCCAGCTGGGGGATAGCGCCTTCTTCCTCCATTAACATTGACTGACCAACCTGTCAGGGCAGAGGGAATGAGGATGTTCTTTGCAAGCCTGTCAGCTTTCTAACCCAGTTCCACCCCCACGTGCTGCCTCCTGATGAGTTTCTGGCCATAGTCATTTTCTCTGGCCTGATCTCCATAGCCCCGTTACAAAGAGATTTTCACCAGACACAACTCTGTTAGCTTTAAATGTATTGCAAGCACTGCACTGGGTAGGGTACACTTTTGAGACAATGGCACTGTTTTAGCCCAGGCTGTCATCTCCTTCCTTCTGGGGGCAAGCAGACACTCTACATCCACCACTGCAAAAGCCCTCTGGCCTCTGCTGGAAGGACAGGCCATCTGAGAAGGAAGCCATCTGTGTTCTGAGGAGGAGCAGGCAGTGCTGGCCACTGGGAGGCCATGGGGATAGGAAACCAAGGCAGATTCAAATGCTCTGCTTCAGAAAGGAATAGTTTTGTAAATGCCACATGCCATTCGGGCTGGAGGGTCCCTCTGACTATATGTAGAGACTCTCGGAGCCTTCTCTAGAGGCTTCTTGGGGACTTCCTCACTCACCTTATGAAAAAAACAATTTACACTTTACGGCAGTAAGATTTCACTGGAAGAACATTTTATCCTTTTTTCAATCATGGAAGTGGGCTTTGTCAGATGGTTTGCAAAGATGGTAAAGGTTGGTTGCCACTATTTTGTCTTATGGATCAGTAGTTCCTGTAGATCAGCTGTATTAGAATCGCCTTTAAGTTTAAGCAGTAAACATTGCTGGATTCCTACTTCCTGAAATACTGATTCAAGAGTTTGGGCACATATATAGGAATTTGTCTTTTAAAAATATATCCAGGTGATTATAATATGTGGTCAGATCTGTGCATTTCTACATTGCTATTATATATCTATATGTCTTTCACAAATATTGATTGAACACTTTCCCTGTCCTAGAAACTGGGTAGAGATGTAGGCAGATAGAGATTAAAGGCACAGTTTTTATCCTCAGGTGTCCAGTTTAATGGGAAAGACAGACTGGGAACAGACGTTTACCATATAGCATCATAATTGCTCGGGTAGAATTAGACCCAGGAGGTCTAAGAACATTGCATATGCTTTTGGGTGTGTGTGTGGAAGTGGGGTTAAGACACGGGTTTTCAACTGGAGGTGATTTTGACCCCAGGAGATATTTGGTAATGTCTGGAGACATTTTGGTTCATCAAAGCTGGGAGAAGTGCTGCTAGAATTTAATGGGTAGAAGCCAGAGATGGATGCTGCTAAACATCTTATAATGCACAAGAATGCACCCTACAACAAAGACTGATCTGGCCCAAAATGTCAACAGTGCTGAGTTTGAGAAACTCTAGGTTAGGAAAGGCTTACTAAGGATGAAAATGACCAGACACACAAAGTGGGGAGTTGGTGATGGGAAGGTTACTCCAAGGCAGAGGAAACAGCATTTTTGATGGCCCGGAGACCCTGAGCAGGTACATCTTGGGAGCTGTGTGACAATGTGCAAGTTGGCATAGGTGGTGAGAGAAGAGGCCAGAGAGATTGAGTGGGGTTTGGGTTCCTTGCATTGGAGAGTGGATTTCTCCCTCAAGGCTAGGGTAAGATACTGAAGAATAAGTGGCCAATTGCAAAAGCAAATTGCATTTTAGAAATATTACTCCGATATAAGGTTGATGGATGCACGGACATGGAGGAGTGGTCGCTGAGAGTACTCGGGTCTCCGAGCAAAGAGACAAAGACAAACCTTTCCAAACCCAGATTAAGTCTAAGAGCTGAGGAAATGTACCAGATAGGAAAGCAGAGGGAGATGGAGGGGCCCGTGGGGAACCTAGAGCAGCTAAATGACTTGCTCAAGGATGCATAACAACTTTTGGCAGACCTGGACATTTTGGCAGATGATATTAAAGATAAAAATATACTGTAACAATCACTTTGTGTCATGGGGCTGCAGAAACAACTGCTGAAGTTCCTAAACACTACGTGTAGTTGAATTTCCTCCCCTACAGTAAGGACTGGGCTGCCATCAATACTGGGATAAGTGTTATTTTCTTTCACATATCATCCCCAACATTTATAAATTTGAAAACTGAGGTGCAGTGTGGTTAATCTCATAGATAGTGTATCAGTTAGCTATTGCTGCTTAACAAAATACCCCCCCACCCAAAATAAGTGACTTGGTATTGCTCATGAGTTTATGAATGTCTGAATGTCTTTGCTAGTCCTGGCTGGGATCTCTCACATGTCTGGAGACTTGGCAGAGATAACTCATCTCTGGTCTGCATGGTCTTCCCAGGCTAACTTGAACATGTTCTCATAGCAATGGCAGAGAAGCGGTAGAGGAAGCAGAAACATGTGAACACTTTTTCAAGTCTCTGCTTCAAGTTTGCTATCGCCCCATCAGTCAGCACAAGTCCCATTGCTGAGGCCAGAATCAGGGTGTGAGGAGACTAAAGGCATAGATACTGGAGGCTATTAATTAGGGCCATTAAGTCACTCCGTATCCTCAACAAGTAGTGGCAGAGCCAGGATTTGAACTGTATTCTTCAGATCCAAAGTGTATGTTTTTTCTACCAGACTCTCCTGCTTTGATAATGAGAATAAGAGCAAGAACAATATGCATTAGCTAGGATTTTGCATCAATAAAAACACTTTCATGTATGTTATCTTAACGGAGGCTTAGAACAACACTTTGATGCTGGCAGGACTGACATCTTTATTCAAAGAAAAAAAGCAAAGAAATATTTGGAAATATAAAGGGCTATTTTCCTTAGTAAGCAAAGAATGCTTAGGCATCAATAAGAGAAAGATAACTCAATGGGCAATCAGGTAGAGGCCACAAACAGGCAATCCATTGAGAAAGAAATGTAAATGGACAATTATATGAAAATATGCATAATGTCATTCCAAATAAAAGAAATGCAAGATGTAAAAAGTGAGATACCATTTTATTCTATCAGATTGTTGGAGACTTTTAGGTCTTATGATACCCAGTGTTACTTAGGGACAGGAATAGGGGCCAGAAATAAGAAGCCTTCTATGCTGTTGGTGGGAGAATAAATTGATGTGATATATTTGGAGGGTAATTTTGGCAATAGTAATAAAAATATGCATATGAAGTTTGACTTAACTATTTTATTTTTAGGAATTTACCCTAAAGATAGACATACACAAGTCTGAAAAGATATCCACAGCCATGTCTATCAAAGCCTGGTTTGTGATAGCCAAACAATGAAAACACTATAAGTCAATTTAGAGAATGGATTATAAATTTTCTTTCAACTTTGTCCAAACTGGAGTGCAGGTGTCAGGAAGAATGAAGTAGACCTTTATGTCCTGACGTGGAAAGATCTCTAAGACATTTTGTGAGAGGAAAAAAATAGCAAGTCTTTGAATGAGATACACAATCTTCATTTGTATAAAATAGTGATAATATATCCAGGCTGTGCCAACATATAAAATATCTCAAAGGACATAAAAGCAAGTTAATAGTGGCTAATTCTGAGGAAGACCCAGAGAGGTGGAGGAAGAAAAGGACAGCTATACTTTTAACTTCATCCTCTTCCTTGCTACTTGAATGCTTCCCCCACAATCATGCACTACTTTTATCCAAGAAAACAAAATAAAACAGAACAGAGTTTATTGAGGTGAAGAGAGGTTATCGTATTTGAGTGTCATTTTCTACTGGCATATCTTGCTTTTACAGTTGGTCAATTTGCTCAATTAGCAATTCTTTTTTTACTGCCCTCATCTCCATCTATTAAGAAGACTTTATTCTTGCTCAGTGTTAATCCTTAAGAATGTTTAGGGATTGTTTCCAAGGAAACCCATCTATAACCAGATGTTATTGGCACAAGCTCCTAAGGCCACAGATGGGGTCTTGTTTCTTAGCAACTTACTTAAATTTTCCTATTTTAATTAAAATCATACATTTCCTTGAAATGGAAGGAAATTTCTTTCTTATTCATAGCAAGGATATGGAAGGTCATTTATCTCTATTCATGAAATTCACCTATGAGAAAAGGCTGTGGTGAATGTGAAGTGAAATTCAAAATGTTCACTCACTCAGGGTACCCTCTTTGTCAAGTGCGTAAATTGGTCACTACTTTCTACCCACTTTAAATGTACCAGCCCCATGTAGCTCTCTGCCTTTGGCTTCCTCAACTCCAGCATGTGAAGGGTGAATATGGACTCCTGATCTGTCTGTCCCTCAGGTTTCTTATCAAGGCTGACTGGACTCAAGTAGGGATAGCACATTCATAGTGTTGGTGCCACCTTTCTTGTGACCTGTGCTCAAGGCAGACAGCACTGGCCTCTTCCCCACCAAATGTTGACAGGGCCCTGTGGTCCTGTTCATTGCTCTGGGCAGCCACAATGCTGTGCTGGAGCTGCCTTGTGGGATGAAACCTGTCATCTTGCCCTGGCTGAAGAGATGTGAAAACATATACACTATGATAAGCATAAAAAGGTACACAATTGCCAATGCTGTGTATTTTCTGAAATGATCTACTGAGAAGCATAAACATCGCTTCTCTGGTATTCCTGGGAAAAAAAGGTACATTCTGAATCCATTCATGAGGAAACATCAGGCAAACATGAACTGAGGGACATTGTGTGAAATAACTTCAAAACTTTCAAGGTCATGAAAGACAGTAAAGACGGAAGAACTGAGCATAGTTAGGGATTGATATGAAGGCATCATCATATCTCTACAACTTTTCTGTTTTCATGGACATATTTGTGGAGGGCAATGTTTTTGTTATCAGTTGTTGGAACCCTCTCACTTGGACTATTCTCTGTGAGATATGGATGTAGGGTATTGTGGGAATAGGATATGTAGGGATAGAGATGTGGGAAAGGGGCTGTCACCCTAGGAAAGGCCTGTGTGGTACACCTTGGCATCTCTGGGAAGATGGAGGATCCTGTGAGGACTTTTCTGTGTGAGGGAACCAGGAGCCCCAAAGTTGGCTAGAAATGTAGGCTGTGACTGAGGCTCATCCGTTGGGTCCCAAGTCCCAGCTCCCTTAGGTGACTTGGGCAGGCTGCTGCCCAGTCATTGAGCTAGTGTTGAATGCCTTTCAAGTGCCTTTCAAGCTGCTGTCCTAGGTGCTAGCGCTGCAGGTGTGAGCAGGACTAAGAGCTCTGCCCTTGAGGAACTTCAAGTCTAATGGAGGGTCGGCAGGCAGACAAAAGGTAGAGCGTTAGGGCCGGTGCAGGGACTATGGGCATGCACATGAGGAGAGCCCATCCCAACTCAGAGGGCGACAGGGAAGGCTTTCTGAAGGAAGTGGCAATGTTCAAGCTGAGATCCACAGGTTGGACAAGGGCTCAGCAAGTCATAAGGAGCAGGGGCTTCCCCACCTGCAAAACAACAGGGTTGGCGTGATAATGATCAAGGTCCCTTCAGCTCTCACAGTCTGTTGTGTCTTCCACCGCTTACACAGGGGACACATCATGAGCAGGCAGACTAGTGACAAAGATGCTTCCTGATCAAACTCTAGCCAGGCTCCTCTGAGCTCTTTTTTTGAGTAGGCCTCACCTCAGTCTATACAGACTTGAGCAAACACTAACATAGTTTCTTCCAGCTCAAGGACACATCCCTAAGATGACCCTTAAAGTGCCTGCCTAAGAAAACTCAAGGGTGCCCCAAAAGTTTATTGTTTGTTCCAGCCAACACCGGGGGATAGGGCCTCTGTCTCCCCATCTCCATGGGAAGAGAGAATCCTGACTTTGATAATGGCCAACTAGCAACCACAGCTGGTCTAACTGCATTTATATTGGCTTACCCTTTGTAATTTTTTTCTTTCCTGCCTCCACTCAGCTCCTGCTCATCCCCTCCCTATTACCTCATTCTCCCTCTAACATGATCAGTCACCTCTGTACAAAGCAAAGTTGAGTTCAGTTCATGCTGGACTATTTATCCTGTTGCAATTGTTATTACTGATTTTAATCTGTCCTTATCACTTTACCTAGTGTCTGGTTTTGTTCATCTTTGACACTGAAGAGTAGCCTACAAGCTATGGGCACCTGGATGTCATGGGTATCAGGACGTATGTTTCTACAGGGAATAAAGGGCACTACTTAAAGGACGTGAAGGGCAACTTGTTGGCTACACAAAGGACTGTGGAAGAGCCTCTCCTGTACTTGCAGATTCCATGATGCGCCATCCTTCCTCTTGGTCTGGGTCTTTGTGTACTGTTCCCTTTGTCATCTCTTTCCACTTCTCCCTTTTTTCCAGGCCAATGCTTACTTTTCTTCATGACTTACTTTAGGGAGCCTTTCTATCTACCCTATTTTCCTCTCTCATCTTGCATTATACTCCCTAAAACTTTTTGCTAGGCTCCTGTTCCCTTCTTGTCCTTACCACCACCTCTGTGAAGAGGGCTGAGTCACAAGATGGAAGGAGCCTGGGTTCCCTTCCTTCTGCCTCCCATTTTTATGAGGGCACATACCCACCTCTGTTGCATTTAGTTTACTTCTTTGTCCTTCCCACTAGTGTTTGAGCATCTTGATGGCAGGGCCTGTGTCACGTTCAATTTTGTTTCCCCAGCCCCAAGCCTAGTGCCTGATACATATAAGTTTTTCACTAAAGGTTTCTTGCATGATTTATAATCCTTTTGGAACTATTATGCATATGGTCCAAACTCAGTGGTATGGTATAGCATATAAAGAATCACAATCCAATAATCAAAACAGCCTGAGCTATTTATTTGTGTTGCTCAAATGCAGTGAACATAATCACATTTCTTAAAATCTCTTTCTCCAAACTTTTATGCACTTAAGTTTATCAATATCTGGTTTTCACAATCATTGGCTCAGGGGAAAAAGCATGTAGAATCACATAGAAGGTTTTTATGGACCAGTCCTGGAAATAGCACACGTTGCTACTGAACCACATTCCTAAAACCAGAACTTAGTATGTGCCCTCCCTTGCCCTACTACAAAGGAGGCTGGGAGGTGTGCCCCAGTTGTATCCCAGGTGGAACCAACTGCTGGGTCAGGGGATATGCATAAGGAGCAAAGACCTGGAGCCCAGATGAGTGTGCTGTGGACAGCAGCAGGTGGGTGGCTCACAGGCTGGAGGCCCAGGGAGTGCTGAAGGAGCAGGAAGGAAGGCAAATGTCAGGCAGAGCAGGACAGGGAGGCTGGCTCAGACTAGGAAGGCTTGAAAGGCAATCAAGCAACTGAGAGCTCTTGATGGACCTTAAGCAGAGAAGTGTCTTGTTCGTGTCTGCTTAGGATGACGACTCAGGCAGGAGGTTAGAGGAAGAAACAGAGAGAAAACATTGAGGAGGTGGTTACAATGGTCATCACTATTATCCCCTCAACCCTTGCCAAAAAAAACAAAAAAAACAAAAGAGCTGAAGTGAAAACTAGGGATATAGCATGAGAATGAAGAGAGGGAGGCTGGCTGACTCAATTTGCTGCTCAGTTGATGCTGAGGAGAAGCGAAGAATTGAGGATGGTCTCAGGGACCAGCCTGTATGGCTTGGTAGATGGTATACTTCTATTGTGAATGCAAAGGATTAGAGACATCTCTGATTTATGTTTGTTGAAATCTTGAAGGAGAAGGGAAGAGGCCCTCAGTTCTTAAAGTATTTATATTTGCTAACTCAACTGAAAGTTGGAGTCTCCCAAACTCTGACGGACTCACAGTTCCCAAGCGGTATTATATTTATTTTTTGTTTGTTTGAGACAGAGTCCTACTCTATCACCCAGGCTAGAGTACAGTAACATCATCATAGCTCACTGCAACCTCAAACACCTGGGCTCAAGCAATCCTCCTGCCTCAGCCTCCCAAGTAGCTGGGACTACAGGCACGCACCACCATGCCCGGCTAATTTTTCTATTTTCTGTAGACATGGGGTCTTGCTATGTTGCTCAGGCTGGTCTCAAGTGATCCTCTTGCCTTAGCCTTCCTAAGGGCTAGGCGTGAGCCACTGTGCCTGGCCTACCTTTCTTTTATGTGAAAATGATTGAACAACCTTGTTGATACGTGAAAGTATCCCTTTCTTAGCCTATGTCCCCACATAATGGAAAACCTCAGTTTGGAATCATCCAATCTATGATTACATCATCTTTCAGGGTGAGAATATTGTAGAAAGAGTTGACAAATTGGCCCCATGCTTTCTGAGAAAAAGGCTTACCAGAATTAGCAGTTGAGTAAATTGAGGTGTGGTTGTCCACATTCCTCTGTAAACTTGCAGTGCTGTTTAAATTTTTCCCATTTCCACATGCTTTGTGAACCAGGGCCTGTGGCCCGAGATCTCATTTTGGATGAGAAATTTTGTCCCCCGCTTAAATGTTTACATTTAACTCCCCAAACTCAGAGATTAAATATCATTGTGCAAAAAGTTTCCATTAATCACTGCAGATATCATGTCACAGAAGGCAATGACAAAATCTTCTGGAGACTCCTGGGCCTTTATTTGCCATCATCATCCTTTTTTTTCCTGCCAAATGAAAACATTTATCTTCCTGTGGCCAGACTGGAATGATTCTCTGGTACCCACAAATTCATCACTGGCTAGCTCACAGACAAGTATATTTCTCACATGAGATTTCTTTCCACCCATTATTTTTGCCCTCTATCTAAACTAAAAAAAACAGTACATTTACTTTACTTTAAAAAATCCTTTGAAAAAAATGGCAGGGTGGGGAAAAAACGAGAGGGAGCCTTTTGACATTTTTAACACTTGGCTTTAATCCGCTCTTGAACTTGGACATGTCTCTTAATATTTCAGAGCCTCGGTTTGCTAATTAGGTTAACTAATTATGTTTGCTAATTTATAAATGGTAGTGATTATAATAGTAATAATAGCCCTGCCTATCCACCCCATGGAGTGGTTGGATCAACTGCAATAACATTTGGGAAGAAAGTTTATAAATTGTAAAGTACTATACAAATGTCATACATCAGAATTATTCAATGACATAGTATGAATTTTAGTCTTGAAGGCCAAATGTCTATCCTTTCCTGTTTTTCTGAGTCTCATGCATATCTCTTTTTCACTGACTTAAAATATTTACTAAGTTATTTGGATGACAGCATTGTGCTAGAAACAGGGTTGACAGTGCATATGATGGAAAATTGATGTCAGCTTCAAGATCAAGAAGATTCCAACAGAGGTGAGAAAATGGCATTAACATCTCATTAGAAAATAAACATAGCTCGATGTGGGATATACTAAAGGAATTGTATGTGGTAGTGAGTCCCAAACTTGGTGGACATGGGACTCACC
Source organism: Propithecus coquereli (assembly GCF_000956105.1). Lineage (NCBI taxonomy): Eukaryota > Metazoa > Chordata > Mammalia > Primates > Indriidae > Propithecus > Propithecus coquereli. The sequence continues at coordinate 4,698,162 of NW_012141636.1, forward strand.
TGGGGAGCCCATAGAAAGTATGGTCTCTATTGAATTACCATGTATGGGGATAGACTTGGGAATCTGTGTTTTGGTTTTGTTTTTGTTTTGTTTTCAGCAAGCTTTCTTGGAGAATTCTCAGACGGTCAACAGCATCATTTCCTTCCTGGATGTAAGAGTACAATGGAGAGAGTGCTCTCCATGGAGAGGGCTGAAGTGGCTGGGGAGGCTGGGGCTTGGCTTCCTGAAGGACGTTGGCCTTGAGGTGGGAAGGGTAGGAGGGGTCACAGGAAGGGCACATACCCAAGACTCTTCTTCCACTTCCTTGACCTGGCTGACCCTTACTGTGCCTTCAAGATTTAGCAACAATGCCACTTCCTCCAGTGAGGGTTTTCCAACTCCAGGAGACGGGGCTGGGATACCTCTGGGCTCCCATAGTGCCCTGTGCTGACTTAGCACATCACACTCATCATGACAATTTATAATTATTTGTGCACTTACTTGCTTCCTCTCTAAACCATACACTCTGTGGGAGGGGGCAAATGTTTTGCCTGTGCTTGGCATGGTGTCTGGCATACAGTAGACATTCAAAAATTATTTGTTGAAATAATGAAAGGTGAAGGCATTCCAGGCAGGGGCAACAGTGTAAAGCAAGGTTAGAAAGTGGAATTGACCTTGGTACGTTTGAGGGCATGTGAACAGGATGGTCTAGTTGGAGAATAGAGAGGAGTAAAATTGGCTTTATTCCTCCACGAAACACAGACTAAATACCTACAATGCACCAGGCCTTCACTGATAAAAAAAAAAAAAAATTGTCCTCTCTTTAGTGAAGAAGTAAGTTCATAAACGAAACACTGTGGGCCAGGCACCCCTGGGAAACAGCATAAGGACAACAGTGAACAGCCCTGTGTGCCACAGCAGCTCAGAGAGTGGACAACAAGCACTGCTGAGAGGTATCAGGTAACGTGACTGAGGCAGGACATTTAAACCCGCTCCTGATGGAGGAGTAGGATTTCATCAGCACTGGAAGTGGGAAAAGGGCAGGAATCTTAGAGCCTTTCCATGTAAAATCACGCTTGAAGCTTGAACCCTCTACCTGTGATCAATCAACTTATACTTGAACACCTTCAACGACGGGAACTTTTTGTCCCCAAGCACCAGCTCATTCTGTTTTGAATGATTCGTAATGTTAGAGCTAAGATTTGTCAGGCAGGCCATGGCTGTGATATGGGATATATGTTGGTGTACATGAGGGGGTTGTTCTGACCCAGCACTTTCGTGAGGGACCACGTTTATCTTCTCAGCATTGTACACACAATACTAGCACATTGCCTCACCAGAACAGACACCCGTAAAGATTTGGTGACCAAACGAATAAATGCCGAGAAAGAAGAGCAGTGTTCCTAGAACACTCTTCCACTGCAGCAGGGGCCTGGAACCCTGGTGAGTGGAAAGGTGAAGGTGGGTGTTCTGAGAGGAATGAGGCAGCCTTTAGTCATCAGGACTGAAGTTCAAGCCCCACTTGTCCCCAGTATCTTTCTTAAGTTTCAAAATATTAAGGGAGTACAAATGTTTTTGTTACATGGATGCCTGTATAGTGCTTAATTCAGGGCTTTTAGGGTGCCCGACACCATAATAAGTGTTCATTGTACCCAACAGAAAAAGTTTTTATCCTTCACCCCACTCCCCCCTTTGTGGATTAAAATGTCCTTTACATCTCCTTGTGCCCATGTGGGCCCACTGTTTAGCTCACAATTATTACAGAGCACATGCGGTGTTTGTTTTTCTACTCCTGAGATACTTGACTTAGGATAATGGTCTTCAGTTCCATTCAAGTTGCTGCAAAAGACATTATTTCATTCCTTTTTATGGCCGAGTAGTACTCCATGGTATATATATACACACCACATTTTCTTTATCCACTCATGAGTTGATGGGCACTTAGGTTGATTCCGCATCTTTGCAATGGTGAAGTATGCTGTGATAAACATTCAAGGGTGCAGGTGTCTTTTATATAAAATGACGTCTTTTCGTTTGGGTAGATACCCAGCAGTGGAATTATGGAATTGAACGATGTCCTCAACTTCCTTTTTTAACCATTCTATTGAATTTGTATTTCTGCTATCGTGTTTTTAATTTACAAGAGTTCTATCTTTTTTCATAAATGTTCTGTTGCAAACTGCAAACATTCTTTTATAAAATTTTATCCTATTTTTATCTGGATATATAAGGATATCAATTACAGTTTTCTAAATTTTTTTCCTGTATTTTTCTCTGTTTCCTCTGAGCTGAGTTACTTTAAAAAAATGTTTATTTTGGTCTCTGTCTTTCATGGTGAAGACTTTACACAAGTTTCTCGTGATCCTTAGCTATCTGTTTATGGTTAAGAGTGACATCTTAAATAGGTGATTGGAAGTCCTAAGTATGCATGGGAGGGTTTTCACAACTGGTGCATGAATTTCACTGTGGATTAATTTGGTGGGAACTAGGGCTTTCTGTTGGGAGAGTCTCAAACATCTGCGTTGATAGACAATTTGGTTCCTCCAGAAAACTAGGTTTCATGCCCAGGAAGAACATACTTGGCTGACAGCATTTCCAGAGCCAGGTGATACTAGCAGAATGGGGAATCTCACATTTCAATATGTAGACTTTCACTTAATTCCCTTGTTTTCAGTATAGTGCTCTTCTACAATACCTAGGAACCCCAAATTAGGAGCTGCTCCATGTCAGTTTCTCATGTAATAATCCTCCAGTTTCTGCCTGTGTGGGAGAGGGAGCTGTCTGGTTTTAAAGAACGAAGGTGAGGACTTGGGATTCTAACTGCTTGTTAAAGAGACTTTCAACAACCCACTCTCCTCACACTCACACGTGGCGGAAGCTGGCTCCTCTGTGCACCAGCCTCTCTTAACTGTGCGGCATGAGTGGGTCACGTCTTTTTGGTCCCCTTTCTGCAGCACCTAGTGTTCAGCTTTCTTGGGTCCACTTATACCTTTTTCTACTCTCCATCTTTCAAAAATTTGTTGACATTTGTCCCTTGTTCTTATCTCTTTCCCATTTATTGTCCTTTATACTTTTCAAATTCTTGCAATATCATTTTAGAAAGGTTCAGAGAAAACAGTGACAAACATATGGTTTCAATTCATTATTTTAAATAAGAAGCCCAGATGGACATTTTATTAAAATGATTTTATCCTGTCATGCCTGAGATATTTTTAACTATATGTCACTTTACAACAATCTAAAATATGATGCTAAAATAGAACTGTTTCCTCTGATAACTAAATTTCTCTCTGAAGATTTTACATTAAAAGGCAAATCTTGAATTTGAAATAGAGTTCCAGCTGATTCAATTTGAGGTGCCGAAACTTGGCTGATCCAAAAATATTTTCTGATTCAGGATTCCATTGCTACTCTGTTTGACTATGAACTGAAAATATTCTTTCCCTCACAACCCTTTCACCCTGTTCTTTTGAGATGGGCCAATTCTGCACTGATCTGCACAATGTTGCTTCTTTTTTTCCAGCTGTTTGTTTTAATCTCTTGGCCCATTACAGATGACTTGGGAAGGCTGCAGTCCTCTATAAGTGACTGCACACTAAATATGAATTTGGAAACAGAATGAAGAAACAGCTCAAATTATCCATGTGTTAAGAGCACATGAGTTGGAGGCGGGCTTTAAATGCCATACTACACGGAAGACTTGGCTGAATTGTAGAAGGCCAGAATCAGAGTTGGAACAACTGTTAGAAGGTCATCTCTTCTAACCCTTGCCCCACTGGATGGATTCCCAAAAATGTGGGCATTTGTGCTGTTCCCAACACTGGGTGATTTTACTTGTTTGAACATTCCTTCTGATAGACCTCCATTCTGTAAACACTAACTGTGGACTGAATATAGATAAATAATGTACTCTCCTTTTCTTGAAGAACTTCATAGTTTTCTGACATCTTCATATAGACAAATTCAGTGTGATCTTCATTTCATCAAAGGCCAAGCTTATCTATGGGTCCAAGAGATACATTTCTGTGGAGGTTAGGGAGGCCTCCCAGGGCCTACAGATTTTCCCTGTTATTCCTTGCTATGGGCCTTGGTGCAAAACAGAATGGAACTTTCTCACTTACTATAGCTCTCCAGGTATTCAAAGAAAGGGATGATGTCCCTCCCGAGTCTCTTCCTCTTTAGGCTACCCATCTCGGGTCCTTTAGCAACTCCTTATCTGGCATAGTTTCAAGTCCCCTCAGCATCTTAGTCATTCTGCATTGGCTGCGCTCTCATTCACTGAAGCCTGGTGCTTTTGGTGTGTTCTCTATGGCACACAGGACTATTCGATTTCCTTGATCTCTAAATACTACACTTTTTTTGAATACAGACTACCCATAAATTTGAAATTTTTGGCAGCCAAAGTACAATATTGATTCCTATTGCTCTTATAGGTCACAAATCTTTCCCCTTATGAATTGCTATTGACTTCTGAAATTTAAGTATAGGAAATTACATTTGCACTGTTAAATTCTATCTTGTTAGACACATTTATCTCCTCATACCAACCTATTGCAATGCTTTTCCAAGCTGAATTGGTCATCCACTATGTTGATTATCTCTCTCAACTTCATTTCATATTAATAGATTTTGTTAGTATGAGAGTCAGCCAGAATAGGCTCAGCCATGTTGAAAGATAAACAAGTCCTAAGTTCCAGTGGCTAACAAAATCCAAAGGATTGTTTCTGGCTTGTGTTACATGTCCATTGTGGACTGGCTGGGACTCTCTCCTTGTCTTCTCACTCCAGGAGCCAGGCCGAGTGAAACCTTCATCTCCAACCTTGCTGGTCAACATGGCAAAAGGAAGACGACTCTGGAAGGTTTCACACCAGCAGGTAGTGCTCCAGCCTGGAAGTAATAATGCACATCACTTTTGCTCATTAGCTGGAATTAGTTTCATTTCCTCACCAACCACATGGAGGTCAGAAATCACAATTCTATCATGTGTTCAAGGGTATTTCATGAATGGGACCAGTGACTATCACAGTATGATCTTTATGTTCTCGACATAGAAATTACTAAAAAATGTTGGCTATGACCTAGAGAATATTCCAATAGTATGCTCCTAGAGACCTCCTTGAAATGGGTATGGGTGCATTAGTCAGTACTCATGGGTATGTTCTTTCCACAAGGCATAAGTCCACTCAAGTGCACTATCATCTGGATCACATTTCCCTGTCTGCTTCACAGCATGTTATGAGAGATGAAGGCAAAACCTTTGATGGAGTTTGCAATAGGTTAGGTATCTTGGGGTGATGAAAATGGCCTTTATTTTTTTAAAAAAATCTGATTTGTGGTCTTTCCCTTATCATTCTCTAGCCTTGTGAGCACTGGGAAATAAATATACCTCTCTGGGCTTCAGGGTTTGCTTTTGCTTTTTCAAGTTCACAAATTTAAGTCAAGATAAGTTTAAAAAATCTCTTCTAATTCCTTCTAGCTCCAAAATGCTACAAAATTTTATCCTGTTCTTTCAACCCAATAAGTCTTCACAAAACAAATAAGGGACTTCTGCTATGATTAGCTTTTAGGGAACCCTTGCAGATACCAGCAATCATTAATTCTATTTCTAGATCATCACTCCCAAATTCTATAACGGAGGGAAAAGACCAAGTCACAGGATCCAGTGGGCTTCTGAGATGGGGGATATATGGCGAAGGACATAATTTGTGGTGCTGAGGACATATGTAGGAAAGAAAATGGAGTATTTCCTTCAGAGAACACCATGAACTTCTCACCCATGAATATCGGCAAGGCATTCCAAGTACAGTAGATTGTACTACTGTTTTCAATTATTTGCTGCCTTTCTTCTGAGAAGGTTATACTTCCATGTCCTATTTTCATTAGGCCATACTTTGATTTACTTTGGCCCATAAAATGTGAGTAGAAGGCATGTATGCTAAGCAGAATCATTAAGACATATTGCATGGTTCTGTCATTGCTCCTTTCTCCACAATGTGAGGAGATGTCCCAGATAGGTGTTTGCCTTCAGTCTGGATTCAAGAAAGAAAAGACATATGGAGTAGAGCTATAGTCAGCCCACAGAAAAAATGTAATGTGATTGAGAAATAAACTTTTGTTATAAGCCACTGAGATAGTGGGATTGTTTGTTAACACAGCGTTATCTAGGAAAAGCTGATTGATACACTAAGTTGGCCAGTAGGTGGATGGAATTAGCCCTGGAACTCAAGATCAGGAACTACTTAGGGGTTCTAAGATAGAAGGGATTTTAAAGGTTACTAGGATTGTCAAATGCAGTGAAGAAATCAAGAAACATATTAACTGAGAGGCCATTTTGTTTGGGAACCAGGTCATGCAAATGAAAGGGCTTTATCAATAGTAAAAGAGCTACCTAGTGATAAGACATTATTATTAAAACACCATGAAATTCTAGCAAATGAATTCAGTGTTTATAGAAATAGCAATGTCTATGAACTAGTAAGACAAACACCAAATCAAGGAGATAAAGAAGAAAACAGGTGTTAAAAAATGAAGATATCCCCATGAGGGACTTATAGGAGACTTCCTCTTCTAAATAGCTTTGTTGATGTAATTCTTTGTGTTGAGCTTCAAAGAAGTAGGATATCATGATCCCAGAATGGGCCCAAAGTGGACTCTAGCTGCTTTATCACAGAAAGGAATATCGACGTCTTGCTCTTAATAAATGGCCCTGTCATACTAAGAGTCCTTCTTACTCACATAGGGAAGAGACAGACAGAAATGGGCCATCCAGAATTCAAGCACCATTTCCTTGATTGATTGCAAACTACCCACTGAAACAGCGGTGAAAAGGGTCTATGTAGTGTAGGACCAGGCTTTCTCTTTCTTAATAACACAGGATGATAAAATGTTTTGCGAAGTATATTCAGTTGTTTCCTCAGTGCCTGGTACTGTGTCTGCATATGGCAGATGCTCAATGGATATTGAATGAATGATTGTGCATTTGTTCTCCTATCCCAGAGCCACGTTCTCCTTCCCCATCTCTTATTGAGCTCTGCTGCTGCCTTCAGATGCTATAATGGCTCCAAGGTAGGAATGACAACTTCTGCCAGAAAACAGAGCAGGAGAGAGGGACAGAGGAGTTTTCACAGAGCAGACCAAGTTGCTGTCTTAAAGGATAAGAGGAGTTTGTGAGGCACAAGAGGTAACAGGAAAACATGTGCAAAGACATAGAGGGATGAGCTAGAATATTAAAAATATCGATTTTACCATTTACTGAGCATATACTTTGTGATACTCTCATTGGATATGTACGTACAACATCTTTAACTCTGGCAACAGACTTACAGTGGCATACCACCTTTCCAGGACTTCAAAGGGAACATCCATTTAAACAACAAACTGTTGCTCAGAGAAACTCAGTGTTATGCCCAAGGCTGCACAGCTCTCAGGTGGCAGACCTGGAATTCCAACTCTCTGGGCTCTTTTCACTACTCAGGGTTGTAGATGTAGTTTGGAATTTCTCTGTGTCTCCTATCTTCATGATCTGTGAAATATGTATGTTTGACTCTACAAACGTCTTTGTTTTTTCCAAAACTGAAATCTATGTTTGCTGAGCTCTCTTCTCAAAGAGCAGCAATGCATAGTGATTAAGCCAGGGTGCTCCACAGCTGGAGGTGCTGGCTCCAATCTGAGCTCTCTCACTTATTTTGGATGTGGCTTGGGTAGTCTCTTACACACAGGAGTGACATGACCAACATTTGTTTGGCTCCTCACAGTTTACAAACACACGTAGCATTCACAGCGCTTGCTGCAATTCCAGGTGCTGCATGCTGTTTTAGACTCAAATAAGTGGCTTTAAATGGTTAAATTGTAAAACCCAAGATGGAGATGTTGGAAAATTGTATAATACAAGGCAAACCAAATGAGTTGTTTGCCTTCTTGAAGGAACTAGTTAGTGTAGACATTGTTCTCTGCCCTAAAAGGCACACTGTGGTCTATAATCCCAGGGAGCACTAAAGCACCACATGGGGTGAGGGCAGGGGGGGGCACAGAAGGAGGGATGTGTGTGTGCTGCAGTGTGAGCGGAGGTCCAGCATCATGTTTCTACTGGGAGACTGTGCTGTTTTTGTATGACCATTACATCGCAAAGTTGCCTACATTTTCAATTTTAAATAACTTATTCCCTCTCTAATTTGAAGGCCTTTTCCACTTAGGAACACGTTTTTTATCATTTTTCCAAGAGTTACTAAAAGGAAAACACACACACACAAAGAAGGGAACAACAAAGTATGTTATCAATAGGTAACCAATAAATCTCAACCAGGCCATCATATTAAAGAGTTAAATTTGATTTTCAAATATCTGAAAATGCCCACTCCTTGGACCACAGCCCCTTATGGTACAATTCCAGAGGGATCCTTAAGCAATATTTATTATTGTTGGCCTTGTGTCCTTCGTGAACCCTTAATCTCACTCTTCACAATAGTAAAATTTGCATTATTGTACATGAAAAAATGGAGGCTCATAGAGTTGAAATAATGGCATACAGTCCCCAAACTCTTAGGACAGAGGTTGAAGTTAGGCAGAACTCTGTTCAAGTCCCACTTTGCTGCATACTAGCAAAGCTATTCAAACTCTTCATGCCTCAGTTTCCTCTTCTGTTAAATGGGGATAATAATGCTTCCCTTGTAGGGCTGTTGTGAAGAGTCAAAGAGAGGGTATGTGTAAAAGGCTTAGCACACGGCCTGTGGTAGAGCTCTGCAGGCGGAAGCAAGCAAGACCGTGATAGCCTGATACTCACCTCCATACCCCGTTCGCCCGCTTTCCAAGTTGATTCTGCGGTTTGGAATACAGCCAGCCCTTGGGTGCGTGCACCAAACACATTTGTCTTTTTGATCATGTCCCAGGCTAGGGTGATTGCTCTTAATCAGAAAGGTGGAAAGGCAAGAATTTTTCTCCTTTATTCTGGTGTGTCTGGCTGAGCTGCCTCACCAGCTGCCTGCATTTGGGGAGAGCCCCTTTCTCTCGTCAATTGCTTTCCTATTACTGTGGGCTGGGAATTTGCGGCTATGGAGGCTTCCTCTGTCTGCTCATCTGGTCAGCTGGAGACGTGTTTCTGTTTTCATTTGTTTGGCTCTTCTGAAAACTGGCTACCTATTAGCATCAATGGATGAGTGGCTAATACATGCCTGTGTTTGACAAATCTTACCTTGAGAGAGTCTGATTCAGCAGCACCCAGAGTTTGTGTTTCCAAAAACCTTTACTCGTTGTTTTGCACGCACAACCTGCTTGACAGTCACTGAGAGAGGCATCTGGTCCAAGGAGAATCGAATGTGTCTATCAGATGTCCTCTGCAGTGTGACTGACTATCAGATAGCTTTTTTAGTACCACATGCCATGGCTGTAAATAGTGATTTTAACAGTGATTAACCTTTCACATATGTTAGGCCATTAAATCCTCTCCACAGTCCGTAAGGTGGGCAATATTGTCTCCACTCCACAGGTAAAGAAATGAAGACCCAGAAAGATGCTGTAATCTGCATGGCCTCTCAGCAAGCCTAGCATTCGTACATAGGTTTCCCTGACTGCAAGTTCAGGTCTCTTGCTCCTGCAGTTCAGGGAGGTGAAACGAGAAGGTCCATTCATTTCACTGAGGTTCAAGCTGGGTTAAATACCCCGAAAACCACGCTTTTAGGTGTCACAGTGAAGATGTTTTGGTAAATTCAGATTGATGCCAGGTAAATCTTGTGGCACGAGATTTGGAAGGAGGATACCATTCAAACTGGAGGTGAGGAGATGGGTGTGTGGTGCCTGGGTGTGAGAGGAGCCAGGATGAAAAAGCCCCCAACGCCTATTCTACTGCTTTTGGGAAAGGGAATTGGAGAATGCAGAGAACCTCTGGGAAGGTGTCAGGGAACCAGCCTTTGGAATCATTTGAACCTCCCCAGCCTCTGGAAACAGGAAGCCCTTAAATGGTATTCAAGTAACTGCTCAGCATTCTCCGGTTGACGAGCTTATGGAAATGACATCTCCTTTGGCAATTTGACTATTAGAGCAGAAAAATGCTAAATTAAATAGAATTATTGAATTGATTTTACCTCTCTTGATATACAGAGAGGTTTCTTTCCTTGCATGTATTAAAGTACTATTTGGATAGCAGGATGTAATTAAAAGCTAATATTAACCACTTTAAGAGAATCAGCTCAAACACAAGAAAATTTAACTCTGAGTTGAATATGTGTATATCACATTCTTCAATAATATTAGGGGTAACATTCCTGCTTTGCACAAGTCATGGGATTTTCTAAAACAAGGCTGTACAATTTAATTTCCAAGATATTCAAACCGAAGTGTCTCAGAGTATTCATTCAATTATTCATTCGGCAAACATTACTGACTACCTGCTGTGTGTTCCAGGTGCTGTGTTAGTTATGCAAAAGAAAGACACAGTGCTTCCCTGCTCTTGTTGAGTAGGAGAAGGCAGAAAAGTAAACAGAGACTTATAAAACAGCGTGTTTATTTTGTGATAGCAGAGTTGTGTTTAGAAGCTAAGTGTGCACAGAGAAGAGGAATCGATAGAATTTAGCTCAGCAGATCAAAGCCTGGTTATGAACAGCAGAGAGGTCTAGCACAAAAGAGTGTGGTGACACTGCATTGTGGACAACAACAATCACAACAACAATGTCATCCGCAACCAGACGCAGCTCAGTGTGGACATGGCTTTGAACCCTGAGCGTGGTCGGGGAGCATGGGGAGGCGCGGCGGGGACGGGAGGCAGAGGCGCGCTGCGAGTGCCAGGTTCACAAGCCTGGATTTCACCTTCGAGGCGGTGGGGAGTTGGGGAAGATCCAGGGATGGACACAACCTGCTTTTTTGTTTGTTTTGTTTTTAAACACAAGAATATAAGTTATTTACTGGCTTCTGTAGTTGAGGAAGATACAGTGGTAATTGTAAGGAATTTGCTCAGAGCGGAAAACCAAAGAATTGACATTGCCAGGAACCTCCAGTGCTCATCTCTGCTTCTCTCCCCCTCTCTTCGAGGGTCAGCCTCAGCCTCTCCTCAGGCAGACGGCAGCCTTTCCCACGTGGCAGAAGACGTGAGATGGAGTTTCATTCCTAGCATCTGGGTCATAGTTCTGGGCAAGCACTCTGGTTGGCCTTGCTTGGACCAGTCACTCTTGCCAGTGATGGGAGACACTCGGCAGACTGGGGATGAAAAAGCTCACGTCAGAGGATGGAGAGGAGGGCAGCAAGACCAGAGGCAGGGAGGACGGGGGTGATGGGTCCTGAGCCGATGCAGTGACAAAGAATGGTGAGGAGGAGTGGGGTCAAGGGTGCGAAGGTGACAGCAGTCACAGAACTTGGGGATTGCATGGAGAGGAGTGGCAGCAACGAGGGGTGTGAGGAGTATGATGTTGCCTCAGTTTCCTACTTGATCAACTGGATCAGTGGTAGTCCCATTTACTGAGCTATAGGGGAGAAGCAATTTATCATGAGAAAGGAAATTCAATTGTACTTTCTATTCTACATCCCATAATTATTTAAACCTTTCCTCTGATTTTTTCAGAGGCAATAATTGTCACTTTTGATTTAAAAACA
>NW_012141636.1:4716157-4761751 GCF_000956105.1 Propithecus coquereli
TTCTTGAATATCATTCAGTCTTCTTGCAATCCATGTTTGAAATTCTTCTTCTGTCATTTTAGTGTTCTGAGTTTGGTTAATGTCCATTGCTGGGGAGCTGTTGTTCCTCTTTGGGGGTGTGCTTTCTGTTTGAGTCTTCATAGTTCCAGAGTTCTTTCGCTGGTTCCTTCCCATCTGGATCAGTTGTTCCTTCTTGCCTTTAGATTTTCGTTTGGATAATGACACACCCTGCTTATTCTCTGAGCCAGTAGGTGGTGTTTGTGGATGAGATTCGAACACACCCTTTATGATGAATCAGTAGATGCAGTAAAAGGGTGTGTAGGATGACCTCCCTGTCAGTAGGTGGCACTTGCAGGGAGGAGCGAGCTGTGGTGCTGTGTTTGGGTCCTGTAGCTAGCTCTTATTCCTCTAGAGAGGCCCTCTTGTGCCTTGTGTGGTGGGTGGGGCCCTGGGATTTCCAGGTGTGTCCTTATTCTCCCCCTCAGTGGGAGGAGTGAGTCTGGGTTGGGTTGGGTTGGGCAAGCCTGCCCTCAGGCTCCACCACTGCTGTTAGCAGGGATCAACTTCTGCTCTTTGTTTCTGTGCAGAGCTTCTGGGAGGGGCTGAAATGGCTCCACTCAGCTGAAAGTCTGGGCTTAGGGGCTGTGGCTGCCCAAGGCCCGCACTCTGGAGCAGGTCTCGCTCCCCTCCACTCTCCCCCACTCCGTGGCCTCTCCCAGGCCTCTGCCAGCAAGCAGGGCCTCAGGCCTATGGGTCTCCCCTGCCTATAATGTGGGCTGTGGGCGGGAGGTTCCCTACTCAGGATTGTAGCCTGAGCTGTCCTTATTCTCCCCCTCAGTGGGGACAGAACCCGGAGTGAGTCTGGGTGGGGCTGGATTGGATAAGCCTGCCCTCAGGCTCCACAGCTGCTGTTAGAAGCGGTCAAAGTTCTGCTCTTTGTTTCTGTGCAGAGCTGCCGGGAAGGGCTGAAATGGCTCCACTCAGCTGAAAGTCTGGGCTTGGGAGGTGGGGCTGTCCAAGACTCGCACTCTGGAGCAGGTCTTGCTCCCCTCCAATCTCCCCCTCTCCGTGTCCTCCCCCAGGCCTCCGCCAGCAAGCGGGGCCCCAGGCCGATGGATCCCCCCTGGCTGTGACGCAGGTTGGGAGGTTCCGCACCCAGGATCGTAGCCCGAGTTCGGTGCATAGCCCTCCCTTAGGAGGAGAGTTGCCGGTCAGGCACGCCGATCCGCCCCTGAAGGCGCACACTCCTCAGCAGGCTCCTTCACAGATCTCTCCTCCGTGCCCCAGGGCAGCAAAATCGCGACCCGGGGTGCACGGGGTCTGGTCTGCAGGCCTGACCCCTGGACTCTGGAGATCAATCCCTGACCCTGCCAGGGGGAGGCGCTGGTCCTGAACCACCTACAGGGCACCCAAGCTGGATTGATTTCACTCCACCTCAGGATTTGCCCCACTCTCCTGGAGTCCCCAGGCAAGTAGCACCTGGGAGGGCTGGCAGGTAGGGAACTCGCAGTCTGAGTACCCCTCAGTCTGCTGTAGGGTCCCAAAAGGAAAGGTCCCGTTCCTTGGAGATGCCTCCGTGTGATGGCTAAATTGTCTTTCTGGGCACGCACGGGTAGGGAGGGGGAAGGAGAGAACGGAGCACTATGGCGTCTGCCGCTAGGCTCGGGTCTGCACCCAGGGAGGTGCCCCGAGGGGGCTGGGAGCCTGGCGCTGAGTCCACAAGAGGCCACTGCTCGCTGGCGGCAGCTGTCTCTGGGCTGGTGTCAGCAGGTCTCTCCGGCTGCTCAGGAGCCACCGGCAGTCCGAGATGCAGGGAGGGGGAAGTTAACCGCTCCACCTACCCTTGTCGCTGGTCTCCAAGCCTCTCGGGACCTCTCTCCTTCCAGTTCTCCTCCGCAACGTCTTCCCGTGGAGTCTCCTGTAGTTTCAGGCACCCTTCCTTCCGACCCTCTCCCGATCTATGTTTCTCTGCTCGCTTATTTTTTTTTCTCTTTCTTCTAAAATTCATCTTTTTTGCAGAGACATTCTGACTGGCAGCTTGTCTCATCCGCCATCTTGGCTCTTCCCCCGTCATGTTTGGGAGAATTTAAAGAGGAAAAGGTTGTGTAATGCCTACTAAGGTGGCTCAGGAATGGTTGGGGTCCATTCCTTGATGTCCATCCATGGGGCCAAAAATAGTTTGCTCTAACAAACAAAAACTCAAATTTTTTTTCTTTTAAGAAATTCGATATGTTTGTAAGCATACTAAGCTCAATAAAACTGCATTTATTTTTGTTTGAGTGAACATGGTTCAGATCTTTTGTGAATTCAGACTGGCCCCTGTAGTAGTTCCAGCTAGTAGGATTCATCCGAGTTTGACTTGAGACATTGAACAACAGCATTTGCTGCACATATCGTGTCTTTGTATATCATCTTTTCTCTGCCTCAAATGCCCTCTCCCATATTTCCTGCTGGGAAAATTCTGACTTATCCTTTGAGACTGAATTCAGATGTCACCGCTCCAACTGTGAAGGCTTCCCCTGGACAAAATTCATCGTTTTTCCCTGTGCTTTACCAAGTGGTAGCACAGAGATTGAGAGCATGGATTTTGACTTTGATTGTGTTCAAGTCTACTTCTGTGAAATATTAGGCAAACTACTAACCTCTCTGAGCCTCAGTTTGCTAAGGATGCAATGAGGTTAATAACAGTACCTTATAACGTTATTGCTAAGACTAAATGATATAGGACACAGGAAGTGCTTAGCATAGTGCCTGGCAGATAGAAAGTGCTTACTAAATAATGAATGAGTAAATGAATGAAATAATAAACATGTGCATAAAAGAATGGCCCAAGATAAGAGGCATCTACCTAATCTGTTTGGTTATTGGATGATGATTATTTGACAGTATAAATCCTGACATTCAGACTCATGTCTTCACATTTATTGAGTAGTTTAAAGTATCAAAGGGGATATTGTTTCTCGGTATTGTTTTCTTATCTCAGTGTAATGATCCTTCCCCTTTTCAATTGAAGAAAGATCAAGAGATTAAAGTACCTCATGGATTGTGCTGACAGGAGTTGGGGAATCCCACTCCCTACCTTCAGGGTGTCCTGGATGCTTGGCCAGCTCATCCTAGTGCCCCAGACCCCTGGATGCAGTGGCTGTGACCAGAATGAGCACAGAGGCCACAAGCTGGAACAGAGTCTGTCTCTGGAATCTTAGAGCAGAGGCTGGGTGAGAGACTCCTGCTCTGCTAGGAGATTACCAGCATGTGGCCGTTTCTCCTCATCTCCTCACAGTGCTACAGGGAGGAAAGCCACGTGCAGTAGGCCAGAATGTGGCCAACACACAGGAAAAAACAGAGCCTTGACAACGTCTGAGTTCCTGAGGCCTGTTTTTCCCTTGGACTTCCTTGTTGGGTGATCTATACATTCCTTTTTTTCTTTTGCTAAAATAGTTTGAATTGGGCCTTTTGCTTCTGGTCTCACTGACTTGAATGAATGCTTTATGATCTTTGTCACCACCCTAGGAGGCAGCTATTGTCCTTTTCTTCTTTTCAGATGTAAACCCCAGGCAGAGAGGCTAAATGACCTATCCAAGGATGCCCAGCTAAGTGGCAAAACTGGGTTCCAAATTCAGGCCTGTTTGAGTCCCAAACCGTTGCTGCCTCAACTGCCTCTGTTGACATGTGGGCCTGGTACCTGCTTGTGTCCTATCTTCCTAAACACCAGCCTGTGTGGCCAGGGGGTGCTGTCCTTTTCCTGGGCACCTTGTCACCCTGTCCTCACAGAACCAAGGGTGGGAATGTCTTTGTATATTTAGCACCCATTTTTGTCTAACTCAAAATTATTTGTGGATTTTTGTGTTTAAACTCTTCCTCACTCCCTATCTAAATAACTCAGGGACTGGACCGTGAAGAGCCTCCTCACCAGGCTGCCTCTGACCCATCCTGTGATGGGTCCATTAATCTCCCAGACTGCGAGGGAGGATGTGACTGCCCCAGACAGAATTTCTTAAGAGACAGCAAAGATAGCCAGAAGGACATGACTGAAATTTAAATTAGAGAGGCCTGTTCAGGACAGAAGGGTTCAGTCTAGGAGGAAGAGCAAGCTGGCAGCTTTATTTAGTTCACTGATTAATTATATACAGAGAGAATATATTAATATAATGGCCTGATTTGATAATTCGTGAGATAAGAGTGTTTGTTGCCAACCATAGGAGAAATTCTAGGGGCAGAGAGGAAGAGATCCAAGACATAGCATGTATGTCTGCCTACATGTATATTTTATACTTTTATTAATGATTCAAATTACACCCAACTGTGTTTATAGCTGAATTCTTCCGTTTTTTTTTTTTTTTTTTGAAGAAGCTCACTGCAACCTCCAACTCCTGGGCTCAAGCGATCCTCCTGCCTCAGCCTCTAGAGTAGCTGGGACTACAGGCATGCGCCACAATGCCTGGCTGGTTTTTTTATATTTTTGGTAGAGACGGGATCTCATTCTTGCTCAGGCTGGTTTGAACTCCTGAGCTCAAGCGATCCTCCCACCTCGGCCTCCCAGAGTCCTAGGATTACAGGCGTGAGCCACTGGCATGCCTGGCCTACCTGAATTCTTATTGATTATAACTATCTACTATTTCCTTTATCCATATTAAAGGATATAAATTAAAATCGTATTTTTTAGGATTTTAGCTGTTGATTTTAGTTCTAAAATAGTTTTTCCAAACTATTAACAATGAGCTAGAATTCTATCCTCAGTCTGTATCTTAAGGGGTTCTGCATCTACTGACAGATCTTCATTTATAGGACAGTATGGATTATAATGTCGGATAAGGCCTCCTTTTTTGACAATCATATTTCTCTGAGCTAACTCCTACTCCACTTTGGTCTCATGTGCTTCAGAAGTTTTCAACTTCTTGGCACCAACATCTCCACTCTCTGATGCTCAGCACACTCAATGTTGCAATCTGGCTGGATTGCAAGCACTATATGTTGCCTGTAACAGGGTCTTATGCATTTGTGTTTAACAAATATTTGCTGAAAGATGCAATGGGCTATAATCTCCTATATCACGTCATCAGAGTCACTAAGGCCATCACTGAGCTGGTTAGGAAATGGGGCACTGGTGGCCTCCCGTTTCCTCCACCATGGCAGGCTCAGTTGTGCCCTTCCTGTGGTGAGCCATGGTCCTGATGGGAGTGGAAAGAAGCTTGTGAATCCTGTGTATCTGGACTTCTATCTTGATACTCATCCTGTCATACCTTGTTACGTTTTTTCATAGCTGCTTCCTCTATTGAACTGTGAGCTATTAAGGGTTGGGGATAATGTCTTATTCATTGCCCAGCACATTTATCAGCACCTAGTTATAAGTCAGATTGCTAATATTTATTGAGTGTTGACTATGTGACACATATTGTACTAAGCATTTTCCATATAATTTGTTATTCCTCACAACATCCTATGAGGGAGGCACTGTTATAATAGCCATTTTAAAGATGAGAAAGCTGAGGGTAACAGGGATTTTAAGTACCTGCATGCATATAAAACCATCATTGATAAGGCAAGGATCCAAACTAAAACTATACAGCTCTAAAGATCACACTCTTAACCAATACTACCTCTCAATATGTTTCAATTAAATTCAATTTGAGATGAACAAGTAAGCCCTGTTTGAGGTCTCAAGAGACACAAGTCGTTTTAGACGAGGTAAGAGAGTTAGAAACAGGTACACCTGAGATACAGGCCAAGTAGGCATATATCATTATGCCTTGGAATGTGGAAATCTGGAGGGGAGGAGGAGGAAGTACCAAGTTCCTTCTTGATGCAGAAGTTAACACTCAAGTGGGGTGCCATTGTGTTGGGGAAGCAGTGAACACCTAGTAGGTGGTATTGGTGGTGGGGTAACAGTCCTAGGTCACACAAGGCCAGTTTATCATAATGCTTGGGAGCAAATGTTGTGAAGGAAGATGGCCTGTTTTAGCACCATGCCTGACACATGGCCAATGCTTAGTCTGTGACAGCTATCCATTATCACTGTTTGAGAATATTTCAAGTACTCAGAGCAAATGCTGTATTGTCCACAAAGATCAGAACACTAGTGCTTATAAATTCTTATGAAGCTAAAGTTCTACAGAGGCGGGAAGCCAACCAAAGAGTCCGGTTCTGTCTCAGAGCTAACCGCTCCCATCTCTCCTCAACCTGGGATGTGGAGCTGCTGCACTTGCAGGAATATCTGGCCCCCAGAGAAGAACAAGTGTTGCCTGGCCCGGTGCTGAATCCTTCTCACACTGCTCGTGGCCATTTCTGTGGAGAAGTTGTGTCTGTTTCCATTTCTCTTATCCATTAACTCATGCAAGGCACTCTCTGGCTAATTGAATTCGCTAGAAGGCTGCTTTCTGTGATTAGGTGTCCTGCAGGGTCAGCTGGGAGGAAAGAGAGACCAGGCAGAGAGGCAGACATCTTGGTGAGCACGATTCAATCTGTTGCTAAATTTAATCTGTATATTTCTGTTTTCTTTTCTCATTCACCACCTGCAGGGTATCTTTAAAATGTTCCTGACACATCAGCAAGTTGGGCAATGTGCCAGGACTCAGGCTGTCCATTTTCAATTCATTTTATATATATCCCTAGTGAATGTCAGGTAGTGCTTTTCCTTTACTCTCCACGTCTGCAATTCTACACCGTGGAAGAAGAGACTGCAGTGTCTGCCCCAGATGCAGTTTCTGAAATAGGTTTTAACAACATCAGGCCATCCCAAATTTTCCTCTGTCCAGAAGAAAATTGGTAGTCTTGGGGTTCTCTTAGTTTGAGCTGTCATTTCACATTATATCAAGCACATTAATCCATATAAATCTTACATGATATAAACTTTATTTAAAATTTCACATAGTAAGTTGTAGTTGAATCAAAGATTTGAAGACATATAATTAAGCGCATATTAATTTTGATTTAAGTTTTTGTATTTGGGGGCCAATATATTTTCATTGTCAGGCCTCTTTTATAGGGCTCTGAAAAGCTCGTGGACCCTAGGTCCTGTACCCATAGTGGCTGACAGATGACATTGGTCATGCATAGGCCACACTGAGGGCTATAAAAATCCAGGTGATTTATTGTTTGTCCGCCATTACGACATTTCTTACAGTAGAGGCAAAGAATGCTGCCATGTGATGGCTCAGAGCACAGGCTTTGGCAACAGATTGGAGTCTATCCAACCAGAGCCTGGGTTTCTGCCTTTGTTAAAACTGCGGTGATGATGGTATGTACTCATTATTACTGTCTGAATAGTATCTGTGGCCACTTGTAATTTGTTGACTTGGCAAAACAGAACTACATTTCCCAGAATTCTCTTTCTTGTCCGCTTCTGGTTAGAGTGGTATGGGGCCCCAAGAGCAGCAGCAGCTTTGTAGTCTGCACACCTGTTGGTTTACCTGGGTGGCAGGAAGTAGGGACTAGGTCTGCAACACCTCTCCCCTCCTCTGGGTCTTCCTTATGCTGCTCTGACTCTTGTGCCAGGTGGATCTATTTAGCGGCAGGAGGAAGGGTCCTCGCTTCTGCAGGACACTTACCACCAAGACCAGAAAAAAAAACAAAAAACGCTGAACATCCTCATGAGTTCCAGCTTAGTCTTGCTCTCCCCCATTTTACATCTGTCTTCCCTTTCTGACTGCCTTCTCTGAGAACTTCACACTCCAGCATCAAGTGCTATGCCAATCAGCTTCTGCAACTGCATAAGATCAAATCTCTGTGACAAATCACTTTCTATATTTGCGGTGGTCTCTCTTTGAACCTCAACCGAAATGGTACCTACTTGTTGTTGTTTAAATGAGATAAGTTTTGTAAAGTGCATAGTACAGGGCCTGGGCTATATTAAGTGCTTGATAAACACCTTTATTACAATCCCAAAAGATGGGCATTATTTGACTAACACAGATGTAAGACCAGAACTGAACACAGAGCCTAGCACATAGCAGATGCTCATTCAACAAACTTGTTGAATGTTTTTCATCACAAGAGAGAAACAGTACTATATGTGGCAATACATGGGAGTTGAGAGGGAGGTGGTAGATCAGTTGAGTAATAGGACATCTATATTTAAGAATACCATTTTAAAGAAATGCAATTTATCATTTCAAATTTGTAGAGTGATCACCTAGGGCAACATCATACACAGTAAATAGTTGCTGAGTATATTCCTTGGGACCAGTCTTCACAGTTACATACCTATTGTGTTCAAATAAAAATAGACATTTCTATGGTACCTGAGAATAAAACTATTCTCTTAAGGGGTTTGCACATTCTGACAAGTTTCTATTGCATCTCTCTGGTCTGGTTCCCTCTGCATCCTGAGTGAGGGCTCCTTTTTCCCCACATGGCACTTTTGACACCAGTGATTTTCATATTCATCTTCTTCAGCAACCCATGTCATCATAGCCATTCCCTGGCTGTCATCTTAAGCTTAGACTGAGTCACCTCTGAAAGTTTACCTCCAATTGTTCTGGTTATTTAGTGCTGCATAATAAACCACCCCAAACAGCAATCATTTGTTTTGCTCATGAATCTACAAGTTTTTCAGGACTCAGCAGGACAACTTGTCTCTGTTTCATGGTATCTGGGGCCTCAGCTGGGATTGTTCAAATAACTGTGCCTAGAACAGCAGAGGGCTGGCCAGGTATCTCTCTCTTCTTGTATCCCAGGATCTCTCCTTATGGCCTTTCCAAGTGATCTCCCCAGCATCGGTGACCTCAGAATAGCTGCACTTCTTATTTAGCTGCTCAGAGCTTGAAGAGTAAGTGCTTTAAGAGTTCTGGGTGGAAGCTATCAGGCTTCTTTCTCATGACAAGCCTATGTAGCCCCAAATTGTCATGTATGCCCCATTTTATTGGTCAGGCTAATCATTCTGCACAGGCCAGGTTCAAATGTAGGGATATTAGACTCCACTTGTCAATGGGGGCAATAGCAAAGAATTTGTGGCCCTCTCTAATCTACCTCACTGTATTAGTGTGTGTGTGTGTGTGTATTAATATTTTTGATTTCTCTGGCTGCCGGCTCATTTTCTCCCATCTGTCATTCCTTTATTTCAATGTGCCTACTCATTGAGACCCCGGTTCCTTTGATGTTTTTGTTTATTTCCTCTCCTATCTTTATGCTCCTCCCTTCCAGTCTGGACTTCCTGGTCCGCCACTTTACCACTCTGTGTCCTTGTCCCTTTAACTTCCTGTCACAGCCTCTCAGCAAAGTCTCAACCATGGAGCAGTCCAAACAATAGCCATCACCACTCCTTCACAGGGTGGTGAGAGCACCAAGGAAATGCATGTGTGGGTGGTCTGGGGGCTCTCAGACCCTCCTCAGAACCAGCCCCCTCCACAGCAGCGATGTCAGCCCTTGCCCACGCTTTGGCACTAGCCCTCACCCAATCTTACCACTTCCTTCTTCCTTCTCAGATGACCTTGTCTGCTACTCCGCAGAGAAAAATAAAGGCTCTCTCCACTTCTGATACCCTGCTTCTCTAAGACAAATATGTCTGAATCTGAAGCCCACTGGTGCTCTCCTCTGACTTTGTCTCAGTGGAAGCGAGGCAGGGGGTGGGGGAGCCCTCCTGTCCAAGGCCAAGCTCTCCCTCAGTGCTCTGCTCTCTCTCCTTCAGCTTCCTCAGGCTTGCTCCGTCACTGATTCCTCATCTTTTTTGTATCTTCAATAACTTCCTTTGAATGGTGTTTTCCTTTTATCAAATAAGAGTATCAACAACAGGAGCAGCCAGTACTTATTGAGTGTGGCTCTCATAGCTTACTTAATGCCCGCAACAGCTCCATATGGTTGGTGTTGCTGTTACCTCCACCTTACAGCTGAGCAGAATGGGATCACGAGAAGGCAGGGAACACGTGCGAGGTTGTGCAGCTTCTATGTGGACCTGGGACTTGCGCTCGGAGAGTCTGGCTCTAGGGCTTGAGCTCTCGAATGCTGTGACATAGCACTTCATGCTGCTTCACTTCATGTGCAAATGTTCAAGGAAAAAACCCAAAACACTTTCTTCCCACTGGTAGCTACTGCCCCATCTCTCTCACACACAAAATTTTTGGAAAATATCATCTTCACTTCCTCACTTCCTCTTCAACTGCTCCCACAAGTCCACTGAAACCACCCAGGCACCCACACTCCCACATTTAGATTTCAGTCCTCATTTTTCTGTGGCACTTGGTGTCCCTAACCACTGCCGTTCAATGCTCTCGAGTTTCTCGTGATTTTGTCCCTATGTCTCTGGCCTCTCCTCGTTCACCTTTGCCAGTTCTTCTCCCTCTGCCATGCTCTTAACAGTTCTTGTTCCTTAGGCTTCCATGTGTGCCTAAATCTTCTTACCTCTCACAGTCTCCCTGCACGAGTTCACCTGCTCTCAACGCTGCACTTATGCAAACTCTGTGCTGATTACTCTCAGATGTGTACTTCTGGCTCAGATCTCCCTGAGCCCCAGCTCTGTTCATGAAACTGCTGGCTGGAGATGTGGTTACCTAACAGTGTGAGTCACCCCTGTGGAGGGGTTAGTGGGCCAGGGGAAAGCCAGGGAAGGTAGGTAGCTTGACGATGTGACAAAATCCTAGGGAAGCTGGAGGGAACCAATGACAATGCTGGATCAATATATGAGTTGGTAGAAATGGAAAGACAAAGATCTGGGATGACCATGTAAACCTGTGGGTGCCCTGTGCAGGAAGAAATGATGTGTCACACAATATCGAGGAACAGGATTGATACGGTCTCCATAGAAACCCTGAAAAATATGTACAAAACTATGCTGGCCCTTTTCCTTTGCAAACTTGCTGTTGCTGTTACCTTCGAATCAGTGAACTGCTCCATAACCCACCTGGTGACCCAAACCAAATCCTAGATCATTGCTCTTTTTTGCTTCCCACATCAGATTAGTCCATAAGTCCCATTGATTGTATTTCCTAAATATATCTTGATTTCACTCATGACTCTCTCTCAACCTGTCTGTCATTGCCTGTCTGGACTCTTTCAAATTCTGTAGACTAATCTCTCAGTCTGACTGTCCTTTTAGAATGACTTCTCTAAAATGCAAATGCAATATTACTCCTCCCCACCTTTTTGAAATTTTTCAGCTACTCAGATAGCCTATTAAATAAAATCCAGATTTCTTCTTGAGAGGCTCTTCATTACCTGGCTCCTGACCTCTCTCTCCAGCTCCGTTCTCTCCAGGCCGGCTCAGGTACCCAAAGCTTGAACTAAGCGCAACACTTTGCGGTTCCCGCGCATTCCTACTCTCAACTACTGTTCCTTCTGCCCGAGATGTCCTCTGGTTTCACAGCCTGACTGACTCCTCACTGTCCTCCCCTCCCTGCTCCACGTCACCTCCTTCTGGAAGCCTTCTCCAACCTGGCATTTCGGGTTAGGGTCTCTTCTGTGTACCCAAAGGACCCTGTGCTGTAGGAAGAGATATTCTCCTTTATGAGAGTGTAAGTTTCTGGAGGCAAGGGACTGAGTTATATTTATCTGTATAGACAACAACTGAGCATGGAGCTTTCCACTTTGTGGGGGCTGACAGGTGTTGGTTGATGGCGTCTGTTTTCATCCTTTAAAACCCTGCTCAGGCACCCCCCTCCTCTAGCCAAGGCCTTCCCTGTTCCCAGGTAAAATTAATTACCACCTTTTCTATATTACTTCTAAACACTGTACTAACTTCATTTATATTATTCATAACAACAATATCAGTTGAACATGTGCTTGGTCCTATGCTAATTGCTTTACTGTTGACTGGAGACATTATCACCTTTAATCTTTACAACACACCTATGAAGTAGTTATGATTATTTGCATTTTAGAGGAAAAAATTTAGGTTTCGAGGTACTGTGCTAGGCACAGGGGATATGGCATGAACAAAATGAGTAGGGCCTTTGCTTCTTGAAGTTAATAGTCTGGTAGAAGGAATGGATGTTAAACTAAACATTTCACAGATAGTAAAACTAACATTTATTGAGAGTTTACTTTTTTCCAGGCACTCTTCTAAGCGCTTCGTGCATGCCATTTTATTTAATCCTTATTAAAACCCTAGGAAGTACGTATTATCATCCCCACTTTACAGGAGAGGATGCCACAGTTTGGCCATGCTTGGAAACTTGCCCAGGGTCCCACAGTCTGTGAGAGGGTGTTGGGATTTGAGCCCTTCAGTCACTTGCTGCTCTGTGCTTATGAGGAATGGTAGGACTGCTCTCAGAGTATCACAAGGGGCCTGGCTAGACTAGGGTGAGGGTGGAAGGAGGGCTTCCCAGAGGAGGTGACATGAGGGCTGAGATTAGAGGGATGAGCTGTGGGAGGAGGATAGTTTCAGGCAAAGAGAACAGGATTTTTTGGTTTACATGTATGTCTCCTCCAAGATGGGAATGGCGGTTTATTACTCACTTTCGTATTACTACTACTATGTATATATACGTGTATATGTATGTACATGTATGTGTTTGTGTGTAGCTCCAGAAGTTTGGTACTTAGCACATGGTATTGCTTAAATAATTGTTGAAAAATCGAAAACTACATTTGTTACTTCAATTAGCCTGTCTCATTTGACTCCTTACACAGACAACTGTAAGGTAGGAGGAATACAAAAATGTACGCCTTTGAAAAGATAACCAACAACAACAATGACAACAAAACTGAAGTGATTTATTTAATGTCTCCAGGCCACAAAGAGGCAGAGACAGACCTGAAGTCAAATCTCTTTGTGCCCAGTCCACTCTCTGTGACACCTTCCTGTCACAGTGGCCTGCCTTCTGGTGACTTCCATTGTCCTTCCAGATAACTGTGGTCACAGGAACTCAAAGATGCACAACATCTCACTATCCAAGAACCGTGTGCATCTGGGAGCCATTTGCACAATAGCACCAGGAAACTCGCTACTGAAGCGAAGCCTGGGTTTTCTCCACCACGGGCCAGCAGGTGTCACAATTTACCCAAGAAGAGCACAGCCAGGTCGGTATGGCTGCTGCTGGCATTCCCCAGGAATCCTACCTGAGGGCTGCTGTGGAATGTCCTTTCATCCTTCATGGCTTACCTGGTCACCCTCCACCCACGCCAAGGAATGGCAGGTGGGGAACAAAGTCTTCCAAAATTTTGGCCAATTCAATTCCTCTTCTTTTGACCAGGGACCTTGTGGAGTTTCTGGGGCCACTGTCTATACCATGCTTCCTGCCTCTGTTTTCTGTCATCCCTGGCTGCCTCTTCCAGCCCCCTGGTATCCCCCTGTGTGACCTGGTTCTCCAGCTTGTTTGTTCTCCTGACTGCCAGAGCCAAAGTGAGCCCCGATGGCTGCTCTGCATCTGCCCTGTGGAGCTTTGTTTTTTATTATCGACGATAGAAAGTCTGTATTCCTCCTTTCCAAGGGCTCCCTGGACTAGCCTTGCTTTCCCATCTGCCCATCGCCATTGCCAAACTGGGCCACACGTTTGTGCCACACGACCCTCTCCCCTCCCCTGGCTGTGGCTGGGTGGGGCTGCCCCTAGACATGGAGAATGGAGAAGATTCAGGCAGGCTGAAAGAAGGGGGCCGGGGGAAGAGCATGAGAGAAGGCAGGAAATAGAAAGAAGAGTGGTTGGGGGTAGGACACTCAGCACTCTTGGGGAGTGTGACCTGCCAGCTTGACTCTCCTTAACTCGGAGTCTCTCAGTGTACACATGGTTGAAGTGGAAGAAACTTTACAGAGGCCTCAAAAGCCAGTCTGGACCCATGTCCTAGGCCCAGCTCCTACTCTAAATATGAATAATTCAATGGTATAAATTAGGACTTGATATATTTGAGGAGAAGACACATGGAGCACGAGGCAAGGATAGAACTAATATTTATCAAATACTAGTGACCCCTGTAGCTGCTTTATATACAACACTTACACATATCAATTAGGAATGGATTTGGTAGCAAGAAACAGAAAACTGAACTTGCAGTGGCTTAAAGTAACAGATACTTTTTTTTTTTTCACATAATGAAAAATCTGGAATTCCGTGGCTTCAGTACTGCTTCAGTGTCTTGATGACATCGGGCCAGGTAACAGAGTCTCTTGGTCATATGATATCTCTGCACCTCCATGTACCACTGCTTTTGCTCAAAGCAGGGAGAAAAAAGTAGGGGAAAGAGTCAGTCTCACCCCTCCCTTTTGTTAGGAAAGCAGAAAAACTTCCAGGAACTCTTTTCAGACTTCTGCTTATTTAGCACTGCCTAGAACTCTGTTATCTGGCTGCTCCTGCCAAAAGTATTGAGTTCTTCCAGCCTCTAAGGTAGAAGGTGCCACAGGATAATAAATTTGAGAATGACAACCAACATCTGCCACTATTACTTTATTTACTTCTCACACTAACAACTGGTCGAAAGTTTCCTTTCAATATGACAGGTGAGAAAATTGAGGTTTCATTAGGAAAACAGATTAATCCAGGTGAAATGACCAGTACCTGGGAGAGTTAGAATTTAAATCTTGGTCATTTTGATTCCAAAGCCCCTAGTCTTGCACGTGAGCCCTGGGAGGCCCAACCCTGCCCTTGATCATGTGCATCTTCAGGCTGTCGGTGGGGACCTGTGTCTGCCGGCCCTAAAAGCCAGTTTCTGAAACATCCTTTAAGTGTGTGAGAGAAAATATTGGAACCTCAGAAAATTACTTGGTTCTTTTAGGAAGCCTGGGTTTCCTGTGGTGTTGCTGGGCGGAGGAGGTGGATAGAGGAGGAGTGGAGAGGGAAAAGCAGAAAATTAAGCCCTTACACTTTGTTCTACATAATGGTTCCTAAATAGGGTCGGACGTGCAGCTCTGGGAGGGATACCTTTTAACGGAGAGAGAACAAAGAGGCCTGGAAATGTAATCTGTGAGGCTGGAGGGCTTGCGCTATGGAAAATACTGCAGGACGCTCGGGCTCTGTGCGGTTTCTCGAATGGGCGGCTGACAGGCTCCAATTCATGAGGGAGCAAATATGGGAAATAAAAGGCTTAGTTAAGTTTGACTGAATGACATTTCCCATGGAGCCGGAAATGGCAAGTAGTGATTTCCTATCAATCACACCTCAGGTGACTATTTTAAAAGCAAATTGTCCCTGTTGATATTAAAAGAAAAAAAAAAAGAAAGAACATTTCTGGGTGTGGGTTTTTGCCCTTAATCTAACTGCATATGACTATTTGGAAGACTTTAGAAATGGAAATGCCAGGCCCTGAGAGGAAAGTAGGGAGAGGGAGGTTTGGCTTAAGGTCGGTTGAGATTCCTGGCTGGGGAAGGTTGCTGGAGACTCCCAGCCTCTTCTGTCTGGCAGGGAAACAAACAGCTTTTGGACCTCGGCTAGCACAGGAATGATGCTGGCTAAGGCAATCCTCTGTGTGGTTCTGTCTTTCCAGAGAAGGTAGAAGAGTGGGCTTCTTTTTCCTTGGCCCCACTCCTTCTCTGTGGAAGATGGCTCTGGGAGCTGACAGATCCCGGGATGCTTTTCAATTCTCCTTCTCATAAGTGGCATTTGATGTAACCAGCTCCAGGCCCTCTGTCTCTATTTTATTTCAACACTTTTGTTAGATGAACAGTGACTTTGAGATTCTGGAGGCCTTTTGTGGGTCAAGACAGTAGCTGAGAAAGTGAATTCCAGAAAGAAAGATATTAAAAAAAATGTCAGAGAAACTGTCTTAAAGGACCTCTCGAATATTTTATTCTTTCCAACTTTGCATACTTGGCTGTTCCTGGTTTCGCTCCAATCTCATGTCCTGTCATTCTTTCTAGAAATGTTCTATATTCTAATTAGATGATCTATCTATTCTCTCTTCCCTCAAACCTGCCATGATTTTCATGCTTCTGAACTTTGCATACTTGGCTGTTCCTGGTTTCGCTCCAATCTCATGTCCTGTCATTCTTTCTAGAAATGTTCTATATTTTAATTAGATGATCTATCTATTCTCTCTTCCCTCAAACCTGCCATGATTTTCATGCTTCTGAACTTTTGCTTTTCCTTCTGCCTGGAGTTCTCTTATCCTCGTTCTTTTCTTGGTAAACACATTTGACACTCAACTCAAATGTCATTCCTTGGGGAAGTTTTCTGAACACCTTTATGCAGGGAGTTTCTCTGTGGCTACAGCATGGCCTCATCTGTGACATTTCTCATGAGATAAAGCAGTGATTCTTAGACATTGCACTTGTAGGATTACCTGGAGGATTGTTTAAAATACATCTTCCTGAGCTCCAACCCCAGGGCTTCTGACCTAGTATATCTAGGGTGAAACCAAGAAATACGCATTTAAAGTAGGAACCCAGGAGATTCCTAGGTACCCATATGTTGGAGTCCCATTGCTCCATCATATGCTATGGGGAGTCATCTGACCATACTTTGAAAAACTCTGCAGTAGAATACTTACTTAACTGGCCTGTATTCTCTGTAATGATGCTAGCTTCTCTGGGTATAGATCAAGTCTCCTGAGCTGAGCACAGAGCTTGGCACATAGCAGACCCTCACAACTCTAGTGAGCAGGAAGAAAGACTATCATCATTATATGGATTTTATTGATCTTCTTTTTAATGATAAAGAAATGAAGGCCAATGACACACAGCTGGCACTCAAACCCAGGTTTGAGTCTGAGAGTTGTGGAGTGAAACCTGTATTGCATATACAAAGACAGTTTGTATAAAAGAGAAGAAAAGCTATAGAATATAAATACTTGAGGGAGTATTTTGGACTTTATCTTTTCTGTTCTGTTTATACTTCTTTGGGGTTTTTGGCTAGATTCTCTTTTGGCTATTTCTACTCCCATCCCCTCAGGTACATAGCAGATATATTTTGGAAGTCTGCTAAGGTCATGCTCCTTTCTTTGAAAGTGCCTTCCCAATTCCCACTTCCCACCCCAGACTCTGGAAAGGATAGAATGATGTTTGTACGAGGTGACTTTAACTCTCTGTCATAACTGGCCCTGAACTGAATATCAAATTCTCTCTTCAGAACTTGAACCAAGAGATCCAGATGTTGTCAGATGGTCATGGGCAGGGGAGCTGTAAGGTCATGTTGCAACTAGAGTTGGCACCATGGCAATGCAGAGCTCCATGCAAATTGATGTTATGAGGTTTCAGAAAGGAAGAGCCTTGCAGAGAAAGTGGAGGGTGGGGAGGGGAGGGGGGAGAGAGAGAAAGAGAGAAAGAAAAATGTAGTAAATTTTCTGGCAGAGACAAGAGGACATGTGGCTCCAGGGAGAGACAACAGCTGGATAGACAAAGGGGCCAGCAGCTCACAGATTTTCTAGTTCTTATGTGGCTCATCTGTATTTCCTGTCATTGCATTCTATAAAGTACTCCTGATTCCTTATAATCGATTCTCCTTGTTGTATGCTAGCTTGAGTCTGTTACTTGAAACCCAAGACAGTGATCAAATGAGAGACACACAGCCTTGGTATAAATAAGACCATCTACTGCTCTATTTCTCCTTGCCATTGAGAGGTCCCACAACAAGCTGCCATCTTGCAGTGAGTGTACATAAATCTTGACTTGTTTTCTATTTAATTCTAGGCTAAAGTTGTTCTTTCTCCCTTTAATGGTTCACAGTTAACATCTAGTCTTGGTCTCCAGTGAGAATATACTGAGACTTCAGTTTAGAATAAAAAGATTCAAATTCATTTGAATTCCAAGGCTTACAATGCCCATAGGTCTTCTGCCTTTACCCAGAATCTTTATCTCTAGCAGCCAAGCTCAACAAGTGAGATCATCTTAACAGAGCTCTAAGCAGCAGAATCGGTGAACTAGTATAGTTCTCCTATTGCACAAACTGCCCGAGAGCAGAAGTCACTTCAATTATAGACAGAATTGAACCCATGGAAGTCAGCTGGGAAACTGTGGGCTGACTTGGCCAAATGATACATTGACCTTTACCAGTACTATCAACTAGTTTCTCAATAAATTAGCCAATCCATCAAATCTGCACAAGTTCACTGACTGACACAGTACATCAATATAATATTATGCCTGGGAACAAGAGATACTAAGGGGGAACTATAGACTTAGAGTCAGATATGCCCACGTTGAAGCCTGCTCCATCACTCCTTCCTGGGAGAGTTTGCGTGAATTTATTATACTTAACTGTTTTGAGCCTCAGTTTCCCTATTTGTAAACTGAGGTTAACAACATCTACCTTAGAAAGTCTTAGGAGCATTACAATGTATAAGGCAGGAAAAGCATATAGTAGAACACTCAGCATGTAGTAAATGCTCAATATGTTTCTTCCCCTTGCCCTGCCCCCCACATCTGTACCTAAGGCTACATAAGAGAGCAGAGATGATTCTCTCGTACTTTCTCATTTAAATGTATTTTCCCAAATAGCTGCCAGGCAACAGGCCTGTTAACACTTGGACCAGGTGTGGCTGGTGACACTGTTTAGTTGCACCCCAATAGTAAACTGATGTCTGCTTGCCTAAGCTTAGAAGATCTGGATTCTAGTGCCACACTTGGGGCTCTCCTTCACCCTCTCTCAACTGTGAAAGAGCAGAATCATCCCTGCTCATAGGTTGCTGTGAAGAATGCATGAGAAAATGAGTGGGTGGGGGGGGTGGGGAGAACATGTTAGGCAGTTGTAGGGCCCTTGTAAAAGGAGGCTGAAGATGGAAATGACTTTGTAGTCAGCTTGAAGCTAGGTGACCTGCCCTTGCCTGGAGCTGGCAGCCACCAAACATGCTGGGCTAATCTGGGGGAAGTTGAAGATGAATTGTTGTAGAGTAGGGAGGTAGGATCAGTCGTTAAATAATTAGTACTAGGTTTCATAGAATCTTTTAGGACCTTGCTGCTCAGCGTGTTGGTGGAGCAGCAATGTGGACATAACCTGGGGCTCATTAGAAATGAAGGGGTTCAGGCTTTACCCAGGACCCACTGGATAAAAATCTGCATTTTAACAAGATCCCAAGGTGATTCATACGTGCACTGAAATCTGAGAGGCACTACAATCTAGCAAGACCATAGGAGACTGGCTTTTAGCTGGCTTCTAATTAGAATAATGATGCAAATCTCAACACTGACCAAAGTCCCTCTTGTCAGATAGCCAAGATGAGAAAAAACTTTTTTTTCAGTTCTTATTTGAATAAGCCATTCCTTCAGCTGCTCTTTATTTGCGTAAAGAATTAGATTTCAGATGAAAGATAACAGATTTGTTTCATTAGCTACACTGACAGCAATCATTTCACCAGAACTGGGAATAAGAGGAGTGGCTGGGGAGAAAGCATCAAACACCTATGGGAGGAGTACTGTTTCCTGACAGGTGAGTTGATTTCTCACAAAGGCTGTATTAGAGATCAGAAACAGGCTCAGAAAGGTTGAGGAGCTTGCTAACTTCATGTAAGGGCTAGAGCTGGAATTTAAATGCAGGCCTGTTTGACTTTAAACACGTTACCCCACTATTTGTTCCGGTTGCTATTGCTGTTTACAAATTAATGTAACATTTAAGAAGCTTGAAACAACCATTTTATTAAGCCAACGGATTCTGTGGGTCAGGAATTGCAGACAAGGCACAGTGGGAATGCCTTGTCTCGCCCCTTATTGGATAGGGGGTACTTTATGGCTGGGTTTGGACTCATGGGATGACACTTTCCCTTACAAGTGTGGCAGTTGATGCTGGCCATCAGCTTGGACCTTGGCTGTGCTTGTTACCAGAATGGCTGCATGTGGCCTCTCCATGTGACCTGGGCTCTCTAACAGCATGGCAGTCTCAAGGGAGTTGGACTTCTTACACGGTGGCTCAGAGCTCCAAAAGTGAGTATCCCAGTGAACAGTGCAGACGCTATATCACCTTTTCTGACTGAGCCTTAAAAGTCTTACAGCCTGTGTTCTACCACATTCTGTTGGAGTTACAGGTAAGTCACAAACCTGCCCAGATTCAAGGGGAGGGAACAAAGACAGGAAGGGACAAAAATCCTATCTCTGATGGGAGAATTGTCAAAGGCCATATAGTGATTTTTCTTTAATTTCCCTGTAGTTGGATGGGATACCATGGGGTATACTTCGATGGGAGATGGTGGGTTGTTTGGATCAAAATTTTTGCTTCACTGTTGCCAAAGACAAGTTGTATTTAGTAGTAAAACAGCAGGTGGAATGATAGGCCAGGCCACATCCGAAGGCACCAAATGACTTGTTGACATCTTCCATTTATCTTTGTAGGCACTGCCAAAGTAAATAGAACTTCCAAACTCTGGCATGCATCAGCAGGAGTTAGAAATCCCAGTTAAAGCTGCCAGTAGAGACTGAAACAAGCAACATGAAGTCTTTTTGTCATCTGGAAGAAAGTTTAATGTGTGGGAGGGAGGTGGACGTTGGGTTGGTGATAACTGGCAGAGGTATTGAAAAGCACTCGTATTTTCCCATTATTTTTAGGATTCTCTTGCTTTTTGCACTTCCTTGATCTGATTTACTTTGACAAGACAGACTTCTGTTTTTCAAGATATTGTTGCTTTTCAGTCTGTTACACTCAAATGTCAGGGAGGAACTAGAAGAGATAACTTGAGAAGTGCTCGTGAATTTGAGGGAAGAAAGCCCTGGAGAGGTGTAAATCAAGAATCCTTAGCCTGATTCTGATGAATCCCAGTCACGCTCCAAATGGTTTATCTATGACTGTCTAGAATACGTGAAAACTATCCTCTAAATGGCTCACTGAGCCTGGAGGGAAGTATCTCATCTAACGTAGCATTCAGTGTTATAAAGATCACCATTGTCGGCCTCATGAGAATAATCCCTTGTCCAAGAAGAGAAGAAGAGGGAAGACAATAATAGCAGTGAATGTAATAATCATAAAAAGATCTGAAGGTGGGGAATAGCTCTTATGCACCACTCTCTGGCTGGATGTCCACTTTCTAGGTACTAGGGCAGTCCCTGTCACATGAAGGCAGTCAAACATCAGGTTGATAGAATAATTGAGTGACAATATAAAATTTGATGGGTTGGGTATAATTGCCTCCATGGTACAAATTGTCAACATGCAGATATGAGTATATGCCCAACCTCAAAATCTGCTGCCCCAACTCACTCCCACTGCAAATCACCAAGCTAGAGTCAAACCATTATCAGAATCATCCTTTTCCATTGTAGGGCATTCCAGCATATGATACTACAACACCCCAGGGACCGATTTTCAGCTGCCATCCGAAGAACAGAGGGAAGGAAAGTATCATTTATTGCCATATCTACCATGCTCCAGAGATTTGCAGGTGGGCAAATTAGGAAAAACTGTGTAGGCACAGGATTTGTTGAGAGCTTGCTTGGCCCTAAAGTAAGGCACGAAGATCAAACTGGGGAGAGATCTCACCCCCACCCCAAGCACAGAGGTTGAAAACAGAGTGGCTGTCAAAGCCTGTGTCTGCCACACAATTTTGCCCCAAGGGAGCATGTTCTGAATTACAAAGGATCTGCAATATTCCGACACAGCAGTCACAAGGAATTGCAGCAGAGGCAAAATGATCTTTTGTCTGAAGCAGCCTTGACACAGGTGCTCCACGCTGGCGGGCTGCCCATCGGCCTCTGTGTTGATGGAGATGATTTCCCTGCATAACGTTGCTCCAGTCATCAAAGTAGCGGCAAGAAGGTGCTGCCAACTTTGAAGCGAGTGTGGCAAAAATGCTTGCTGAGGTAATGATGAATCATAGCCATGGATTTCAGGGTTATGAAGATCCTGGCATAGGTACAGGCAGTGGCTGCCCCTAGTGTTAGCTCAAGATGAAAGTGGACAAGGTCCTGGACTCTATTCCAGACTCTTTTTTTTCTCTCTCCCTCTTCAGGATACAGAGGAGTTATAATTGGTTGAACTTATTAATGTACATAATGCTTGTCCTCAGAACGTGGTCAAGAACTTTTTTTTTGGACATGGTTGCACAGGCTGAAAATCTGATGCCTTTCTGATTCTAGTTTGTGTTTCCATGGGTGAGACATTTTAATAGGCTCAGAATTTCTCTTCCCTGGACTCAAGCACCCTCTTCCATATTAGTTGGGAAATATTAGAGGTCTTGGACTTTCTAATTGAGACTAGAGGATCCAGTGAGTTATTATGTCAGGATAAGAGGCCAAGATGGTGTGTGGCATCACTTGCCAAGGATGGTTGCCAGTTTCCTAGAATTTTTGCCCTAAGGGGAAAGTGATAGTGTCAACGAATGAACATAGATTCCTGCCTACTCACCACGGATGGGATTTGGTTTGATTCCATTCACTTCAAGGTTATCAGATCCTTTCCCATGCTCTCCCGTCTCATCCCAACTCGCCCATCCTCTTCCATTCCATCTGTCTCATTCTATTTCGTAAGTTCCCTTTTATTTATACAGATATAAAATTCTACTCTACCTAAGGGGTTTCCCCTATGGAAAAAACACCGTGCTAGCCATCCCAGGGTGCACAGAGATTAGGAAGTCACAGGCAGCCCCTTGTAAAAATGACTTAGGTGATTTATGAAGCTGCCCTCGATTTTACCCACTCCAACGCCCTGCTATTGCTATTCCTGGTCTTCCTCTTGGACACACCCCTTCCACCTCTCTTTCAAGGCACTGTGAGGAGGAAGGAACATCAGGAGGAAGGCTAGTAGTGTCTTGGGCTCTGACTAGATCTTATTTCTCTCTGCTTTGGAGTCTGCCTAATACAAGGCACATATTCATTTCTCTATAAATCTTTGTTAATTGACATCTATGTTGGTTGAAGTAATAACAAGCTGTGTGGCCTTGGGCAAGACATTGCTCTTCTCTGGGTCTCAGGTTCCTTCTCCTGCAAAATAAGCAGTTTGATGAGGTCAGTGGTTTTGAGACTCTGCTAGGGATTCTGGTTCAGTAGGTCAGTTCCAATAAAATCAGACTCTGAGAGGCAGGATAGCACAGGGGTTAGGAGCATTCCAGTTGCAGCTCTACCGCTTACTAGCTCTGTGATCCTGGACAAGTTGTCATACTCAGCTTCCCTGAGTCGCAGTTTCCTCATGTGTGAAAGGGACATAATACCCACCTCATGTGATTTCTGTGGGAGTTAAATGAGTTAATATGTGTAAAGTGGTCCCTACAGAGCCTGGCCTGTGAAGGGTGTCATGTGGGTGTGGGCTGTTACCATTTGAGGGGCCTCTATTGTATACCAAGATCTGGCCGTTTGCTGTGAAGAACACAAAGATGAATAGTATACTTTTCCCATCATCAAGAAGTTTATAATCAGTAAAAAGATAGGTCATAAACTATGTGAAATGTGAATATATGCATAGGAAAAAACAAAGTATAGCAATATATTATCAGGAGCCATCTCTGTATAGTAGGACTATTGATCATACAGGGTTTTTAAAAAATATTTTTCTGAATTATATTCTCTAAAATGAGCTTTTAGTAAATCTTCGCTTAAGGACAAATAATAAACATTGATAAAGCACCACAAAAAACAGAGTTTAGTGTGGGAGATACTTGAGTACACAGAATTATAACCCAAGAAATTCTATGGTGGTCCTTTTGTACTGCCCACTTGCACTCAGGATAAAGCAAAGAAAAAATAAATGGATATGGTAAAGCCCTTTGTGATCTGCTCTTCAACTTTGTTTCTTTCTATTTCCCTTCTTACCCTCTGTGGTGCAGCCATTTCGAACTATTTTCAAATCTCCACTCTTAAAGTTTTTCTCAGTAATTCAATCAACAAATATTTATTGAGGGCTTAGAATCAGCCCTTGGGAAAAGAGCAAAGTGGAGCAGGTTGCTGGCTCTATGTGGGGGATTTTCTTAGAGGATAGTGTTTGTGATGAACTCTTTGTCTAAGAAAAAGGAGAAACCATATTAAATATTTGATTTATAGTATACTGTTTTGAATGAATAAATAAAAAAAATAATTTTTTTTCTTGGCCTATGAGAAATGTACAAAAGTGTTTTAATTCCCAGGTATTATTAAATGTTAGATAAGCAAGATTTGGTTGTTGAGACTAAAAGTATTAATTAATTCCTCTATTTTCTCCACAGGTCTTAGGATGAATTGACTCTACTTCGGTAGCTGCACAGGAGAAAGCCAGCCTCTGGCGGGTGTGCTGTTGCGGGTGTTAAGAAGCTTTCATCTGCAGGGTAAATGCCAGGGCTGTAAACAGATCCTCTTCCAGCCCAGGGGCTGCAGAAGAAGAGAAATAGCTAGTTACTGCATCCGCTTTCTTTGTTTTCTGGGATCCAACAAACAAACCTCTTTTCCTTTTTTTTTTTTATGCCAACCAGTAAATACAGTGTATTAACTGAGACTCTACTATGTACCAGGAAGTGGTAGTGAATAAGAGAGACAGAGACCTTATTCTCAAGTAATAATTAATATTTACTACATGATGGGCACCAAATACTTTGCATATAGTAACTCACATTATACTCATAATACCTTGGAAGGGAGGTACTGTTATCTCCATTTTAGAGATATGAAAAAAGAGGCATTAAGGATAAAATATTTGCTCAAGCTTTCACAACTACTAAATAAGAGTAGAGTTTTCCTGAGATTTGAATCCAGGCTTCCCGCCTCCAGAGCTCGAGTTCTAAACACTTATACTACTCCACAGTGTACATGCATACATTTTAGGAAGCCTGATGAGAGCCTCTTGTTGAATGTACAATTCAGTTAAAACCCACAAGTAGGTTAGAGAGGATTAGAATTGGCTATTAAACATCCAGTGGGTAATTTATAGACCACTTTGCAGCACTATTTTTTCCCTTCCGAGCCTTTGCCTTCTACTGTCTGAATAGCCTTTCTTTCTTCTCATAGACTGGTACACTTTAAAAAATACTTTTGAGGTATAATTTACATAAGATGATATGCCTAGGTGAGTTTTGACAAATGAATACATTGGTGTGGCCTCTACCCCAATTGAGAACATTTTTATCACCTAGGAGAGTCCTCTGTACACTGAGTCACCCCACCCTTGACTCTTTCTGCCTAGGTGGTGATCTGATTTCTAGCAACACAGTTTGGCCTGTTCTAGAATTTTAGGTAACTGAAATCATAGTATTTACTCTTTTGTTCTGGCTTCTTTCACTCGCTGTAATGATGTTGAGATTCATTTATATGTGTTTTTTGCTTTGTTTTGTTTTTGTTTTATTATTGAATCCATTGAATGAATTTACCACACTTTTTAAAATTTATTTACCTGTTGAAAGGGGTATTGGGGTGTTTCTAGTTTTGGGCTATTATGGATAAAGCTTCTAAGAAAGTTTTTGTACTTTTTGTGAACACATGGTTTTATATCTTTTGAGTAAATACCTAGGAGTAGAATTGCTCGGTCATATGGCAGGTATATAACTATTTTCTAAAGTGGCTGCATCTTTTGTCATTCCCACCAGAAATCTATGAGAGTTTCCATGGCTCCATATCCTCATCAACATTTTACGTTATTAGTCTTTTTAATTTTAACTATTCTAATGACTGTGAAGTGATATCTCATTGTGGTTTTGATTTGCATTTTCCCGATGACTAATGATGTTAAATATATTTTCATGTGCTTCTTGGCCATTCATGTATCTTCTTTCGATAAATGTGTGCTTGAATCTTTTGCCTACTTTTTAATTTGCCTGACTTAAAAATATTAAGTTACAGGAGTTTTAAAATATATTCTGAATTTAAGATTTTTGTCAGATTTATGTATTGTGATTTTCCCCCCAATCTGGTTTATCTTTCATTTTCTTAACAGAGCATTCTGAAGAACAGAAAGTTTAAATTTGAATGAAGCCCAACTTATCTTTTCTTTCATAGTGGAGGCTTTTTGTATCCTAAGAAACCTTTTCCACACTCAGGATATGAAGATATTTTTCATCATTTTCCTCTAGCAGTTTTACATTTTTAGTTTTTATGCTTAGGTCTGTGATCTACCTTGATTAAATTTGTATGTGTTGTGTGAGGTAGGAGTAAACAATCAATTTGTACTGTATTATATTGATACCAAGATTTTTCAGTAGGATTTCTTAAAAACAATATCATTTGCTATGAAATTGCCTTGGCAGCTTTGTTAATTGTAAAGTAAATTAATAAAAGAAATTAATTGAAAATAAACTAATTGTATATACATGCGTCTATCTGTGGTCTGTCTTCTTTCCATTAATTGGTCTGTGTATTCTTCTTTACACATACCACAATGGCTTGATTATTGTAGCTTTCTGGTAAACCGTGAATTCATGTTGTAAAATTTATCCAGCTTTGTTCTTCTTTTTCAAAATTGTTTGACTCTTCAAAGTCCTTTGTATTTCCAAATAAATCTTAGGATTAATTTATCATACTTGCAAAGATTTTTGACAATATGCAGTTGGATAGACTTGGGAACTTTATAATATTGAATCTTGCAATCTATGAACAAGATTTAATTTTCCTAAATTTTTAAAGTCTTTTTTAGTTTCTCTCTGTAATGTTTTATACTTTACATTGTAGAAGTCTTACACATTTTTGTTAAATTTATTCCAAAGTATTTTATGTTTTTAGATGCTTTTGTAAGTGGCACTGCTTCTTAGATTTCACTTTCCAATTATTTTTTACTACATAGAAATGCAATTGATTTTGTATGTAAACACAATTGATATTGAGTTTGTATCCTGTCTCCTTGATAAATTTTCTTATTGGTAGTAGTAGGTTTTTATGCGTAGATTCCGTAGTGGATCCTATATAAACAATCATTTTCCATAAAGACAGTTTTTCTTATTCTATTCTAATCTCTATGCTTTTACTTCTTTATCTTATCTTATTGTTCTGGTTAGAACCTCTGGTGCAATGTTGAATATAAATGTGGAAAATTGATTAAATTGTCCTATTCCCAATTATAGAGGAAAGGCATTTAATATTTCATCATTAAGTATGATTTTAGCTATAGGATTTTTATAGAAGCTCTTTATCATATTGTAAAAATATTACTTTTTTATTTGCTGAAAGATTTTTTTTTAACATGAATGAGTGTTAAATTCTGTCTAATGCTTTTTTCTGCGTCTATTAACATGATCATACATTTTTCTTTTTTCTGTTAATGTGATGAATTGAATCAATTGATTTATGAATGTTGGACCAACTTTGCATTCCCAGGATAAGCCTCATTTGGTCATGATATATTATCCTTTTTCTATATTGCTAGACTTAATTTGCCGATATTTTGTTTAGAATTTTTGCACTTGAGTTTATGAAGGATATTGGTCCATAAATTTAGTTTTGGTTATGGCCTCTTA
This sequence comes from Propithecus coquereli, assembly GCF_000956105.1. Lineage (NCBI taxonomy): Eukaryota > Metazoa > Chordata > Mammalia > Primates > Indriidae > Propithecus > Propithecus coquereli. The sequence continues at coordinate 4,743,275 of NW_012141636.1, forward strand.
GGGATTTATTATCAGGATTATACTAGCCTTGTAAAATGAGTTGGAATATGATTATTTTCTGAAAGTATATAAAACTGATCTTATTTCTTTCTTATATATTTCATAGAAATCACCAGGAGATCATTTAGAAATGAAGGACAGATTAAACAAGAAAAAGGAAATCACTAGGAGAGCTGTCTGAACTTGGAGTTCTCTTTGTGAGATTTTAATTATGGGTTTAATTTTTAAAATATAAATGGAGTTAGGATTTATTTCTTGTTTTATTAATAGTCTTGGTAAGTTGCATTTTGAAAAGAATTTTTCCATCTAAGCAAATTATTTTGCATAAAGTTATTCGTAATATAGTCTCATTATCCCTTAATGACCATAGGATCTGTAGTGATACAGATAATTTGTGTTCTTTCTTGATTAGCCTAGCCTGGCTTTATTTATTAACCTTTCAAAAAAACCATTTTCTTACCTTGTTGATTTCTTTAATTATTTGTTATCAATTGCACTGTTGATATCTCCTGTTAACTATATTATTTCCACTATTCCACTTTAGTTTCATTTGTTCTTTTTCTCTCCCTTGCTTAACAGTAAGGTACAGATTGTTCATTTTGTGCCTTTCTTCTTATCTAATGTAAGCATTAAGGATATAAATTTTTCTTTGAGGGCGGCTGTAGCTACCTCTCCCAAATTTTGTTGTATATGTTGTAATTATTCAGTTAAAAATGTTTTCTAATTTTCTTTGTGATTTCTTCTTTGACTCATGGATATTAGATGTGTGTTGCTTAGTTTTAAAATATTTATTTTGCTACATGAATTATTATTGATTTCCAATTAATGTAGTTATGGTCATAGAATATAGTCTATGTAATTTCAATCCTTTGAATTTATTGAGGCCTTTTTAAAATGATACACCATATGATCCATCTTTCTGAATGTTTTACATGTACTTGAAAAGAATATGCATTTTGTAGTTGTTTAGGGTAGAGTTCTATAAATGTCCATTTTGTCAAATTAGTTGATAGTATTGTTCAAATCTTCTCTATTGTTTTTTTTTCTATTTCTCTCATCACCTACTAAGAGAGGGGTGTTGTAATCTGTAAGCATAATTACTGATCTATGTCTCATGTTTAAGTTTGTCAAGTATTGCTTTGCATAAATTAATGTTATTAACTGAATAATCATTTATTAATAAAATTGTTATGTCTCCTAGATAAATTGACCTTTTTAACATTATGAGATGTCCTTCTTATTTTCTGGTAATATTACTGAAGCCAACATTGTTTGCTTTGAGATAACTAATCTAGCTTTCTTAGGCTTCATGTTTACATGGTATATTGTTTTCAAATGTTTTAGTTTCAATCTGAGTGTATCTTTATACTTAAAGTACAATTCTTATAAACAACATATAGTTGAATCTTTCTTTTTTGCCAAGTTTGGTCATTTCTGGGTGGTTGTGGTGATTTCATGTTGTTTGGCAGAAGTGAGTTTTTCACATCCATCTGCATCTTAATCAGAAGCAGAACTCACACTGACTAACTTTTAATTTTTATTTAACTCTTAACTTAGAAATTATCTCACATGATACCACCCATGGGTAGGTCTCCTTTATGTGTGTTCCAATAGCACCTTACACCTCTTCCAACTGTATTACTGTATCATATACCCTACGTTATATTAATAATAGTCTGTTATACATATTAGATCGTAAATGTTTTGGGAAGCAACCAAATTTTGTTTATTGTTTGTTTTTGTTTATTGTAACCTTGATACCTAGCACAAGTTGTGGTCCAGAGTGCAGGCTCAATTTATATTAGTTGAGTAAATGGATGAATTAATGAATGCATTAAGAGAAGTAAACCAACCATGTAACATTCAGTATATACATGTATGTATCTGCAAGTATGTGTGTATGGTGTGTGCAGGTGTGTGTATGTGTGTATGCAATTATTTGAGATGTGAGATGAGAGCAGGTATAAGAGAAGACATTGAAGAAGAGAAAATATGATTGGGTCATGTAGTATGAATAAGATATTCAGTCATAGATAAAACAAGATGCATTAAGCCATTCAAAACTTTTTTTTAGAATGTAGTTTCTCGGTATGGAGGTTCCTCAAAAAATTAAAACTAGAACTACCATATGATTGATCCAGCAATCCCACTATTGCATATATATCCAAAGGATACAAAAGCAGTATGTTGAAGAGATATCTGTACTCCCATGTTCATTGCAGCACTATTCATGATAGTCAAGACATAGAATTAACTTAAGTGTCCAATCAATGGATCAATAAAAAAAATGTAGTATAAATACACAATAGAATAACATTTAGGCTTAAAAAAAGAAGGAAATCTTGTCATTTGTGACAACATGCATGAGCATGTTGGAGAGAGAAGAGGAAATCAGGCAGAGACATATGCAGGGGGATGCAAATTGCTGAGAATATAGAGTTGTGAGCATAGAATAACTAAGGTATCTAGAGGTCACAGGACAAAAGTTTGAAGAGGAGAGATATATAGAGCACTCCAAAGATCTGCAGGGGTTCATGCATGACTATTTAGCAGAGTACTGATCAAAACATATATGAGGAAACCACCTGAGGTGAGGAAAGACTATCCAAAAAGATTAGAGGGAAAAGCATCAGGTATCCACAAAAGTACCAGAAAAAATACTTGGTCCTACAAATCAGACTATAAAACCTATAATTCATGGGAATTGGGTCGAGTACACAGAAGAGTCATGCCACAGTTGTGGGGAATAATCAACCCTACACTAGCACTGCTGCAGTCTTGCCTAATAAATCTTAAAAGCAAGACTCAAAAGGATCAAACTGATTTCAAGTAACTAAACTGTATCCCAGAATAAAGCAAATAAAAATTTGTATGAATAAAAAAATCCAGTACTCCACAAAGTAAAATTCATAATGTCTGGTATCCAGTAGAAAGTGACCATGCATTCAAAGAAGCATGAAAATATAACCCATAAAAGGAGAAAAAAAAAATCACTAAATCAAAACCAACCCACAACTGACACAGATGTTAAAATTAGCAAATGAGGACATTAAAACAATTTTTCTATACATTTGAAAATTCAGTAGAAACATGAAAGATATAAAAAAGATAAAAATTCAAAGTCTAGAGGTGAAAACCACATGTGAATAATGAAAAATACACAGGATGGGAATAATTGCAGAGTAAAAGATTAGTGAACTTGACATAGGAATAGAAGCTATCCAAAATAAAACACACTAAGAAAGAAATGTAAAAAAATCAACAGAGCATCAGTGAACTGTGAGACAACTTCAAATTGCCTGATATATTAGTAATTGCAATTCCTGAACTAAAATATGCAAGGAAAAGATAGAAAAAATTTTGAAGTAGTAATGGCCTCCAAATCCTCAAATTTAATAAAAATTATAAATTGATCAATCCAATAACTAAGCATTAGAAACAAAGATGACTACACAAATTGCTCAAAACTAGTGATGAAGAGAAAAACTCTTAAAAAGCAGACAGAGAAAATAAGATGCACACAGAAGGACAAAGATAAGAAATGTAGCAGACTTCTCATCAGAAACAATACAAGTGAAAAGACAGTGGAGCAAACTCTTCAAAGTAATAAAAGAAAAAAAAGTCAACCTAGAATTCTACACTCAGAAAATCTTTTAAAAATTAAAATGATATATATCTCCAGATATACAAAAGCTAAAAAAAGGGAAAAGATATTTGCAAATCGTACGTCTTATAAAGAATTTGTATCTAGAATATGTTAAGTACATTCAAAATTCAATAATAATATTTAAAATTAAAAATAATGGCCATACCAAGTATTGGCAAGGATGTGGAGAAACTAGAACTCCCATCCATTGCTGGTGGTAATGTAAACCAGTTTGGAGAACAGTTTGGCAGTTTCTAAAAAGTTATACATAAACCTACCATTTAATTCAGCCATTCCGCCTCTAAAAATGAAAGCATATATCCATGCACAGACTTGTACATAAAAATAAAGCTACTCTGGACATTTATTAGCCCTAAACTGGAAACAACCCAGCTGTTGATATATAATTGAATGGCTAATTTGTGGTATATACATACAATGGAATACTATTCAGAAGTTAAAAGGAATTAACTATTTATATTGATGACAACATAAATGAATCCTAAAATAATTATGCTGAGTGAAAAGCCAGATCAAAAAAAGTACGTTTGATTCCATTTATATAAAATTCTAGATAATGTGAATTAATCTAGAGTGACAGAAAACAGATCAGTGGTTGCCTTGAAAGGAGGCGAGATTACAAAAGTAAAGAGTTCTTCGGAGGTTAATTGATATGCTTATTATTTTGATTGTGGTCATGGTTTCACAAGTTTATGAAATTTTACACTGTAGACCATACATGGTGGCTCGTGCCAGTAATCCCAGCACTTTGGGAGGCTGAGGTGGGAGGATTGCTTGAGGCCAGGAGTTTGAGACCAGCATGGGCAACATAGGGAGAGCCCGCCTCTACAAAAAATAAGTTAAAAATCAGCTGGGCGTGGTGGCATGTGCCTGTAGTCCTAGCTACTTTGGTGACTGAGGTGGGAAATTCTGAGGCCAGGAGTTTGAAGTTGTTGTGAGCTATCATCGTGCCACTGCACTCCAGCCTGGGGGACAGAGTGAGACCCTGTCTTCAAAAAAAATATTTTATACTGTAAATATGTACCACTTTTTGCATGTTAATTATATCTTAATAAAACTTTTAAAGAAACTTGATATTGTCCAACTTTCATAAGAAATTCATTATTTATATTCCTGCTTAAGATGAGAGAGATGTGCTAGACAAAACATAAGTTTAATGATAGAGAAATATTTTCATTGTTTAAATATCTACATGGAAATAAGGCTAAGTTATAGAGCATGAGTCCAGGCCCAAAGATAAAAAACAGGAAAATGTTGGTTCAAGAAGCCGAAACCTTGGCTCCCACTGGCGCTTTGTTAGTATGTATAGTTGAAACCATGAATTCTCATAATGTTAATGATGAACAAAATTGTCGAGTTGAATTTTAAGTCTTGAAACTAAAATAGCTATCACTGTGGAGCTGTGTGGAGCCCAATTATAAAGGAATTGGATTGTAATTGTAAATTGCTGAATATAGTAATTATTATGGCAGATGTACAGTAATTAGTTTGTAACACTAAGACTTTTATTTTGTGATCTTTACAATACCTTCCAAAAGAGGAACAGTAGCTATGGATGGGCAGACTTTGATTTGGACTCTGCAGTGTTTTTAGAATTATTTTTCTGCAGCAAGCCAGGGCTTGCATGTCGGCAGGCAATGGTGGTGACAAGATTTTGGCTCAGGTATCAGAGAGAAGAGAGTGCATGGCAGTGAAAGAGCTAAGATGATATATAATTGGGCAAGGAAATTTAATGATTTTTGAGTGGAATGTCAGTACACAAAGGAACAATACTGCTGATTTGCTGGGAACAGCCAATGCACAAGTTAACATGGTAATTAAACAAGACTTTAAATCAAGTTCTCCCAGAGTGTTTATGGTCTCAAAAGTAGAATATGGAGTAGAATTAAAAGGATGGATTTGGGAGTTGGGCAAATTTAAGTTGGAATCCCAGATTTATCACATACCAGCTGTGTGATCATTAGTAAAGTGCTTAGTTTCCTTATCTATAAATGGAAATGATAATATCTACCTTTGTAAGCTAATAGAGATAATAAATAATGTATGTGAAATTCCTAATACTCCAGGCTACTTATTCTAAAAAGGGAATTTACTCAATGCTGTAAGAAGGTTCTGAAAAGGTGAACAATACCACTCTCAACCCCTACTTTGGTTCCTGTAAAAGTTAGAGATAGTATCTATAAACTGCCTAGTATAATGCCTTCCACATAGTAGATGCTCAATAAATGGTAGCTAGTATGCATATTATTTAGGAAACTTGGGTAAGGATCTTGAAGTAGAATCCTGGTCCTAATTGCAGTTCTACCACCAAATAGTTGTGCACCCTTAGGCAACTCATTTGTCACTTCTCCTTTCTGATCTAATGATCATTAATACCTCTTCTACTTTTACAACATTTGGACTTGCTTTCTTTTCTTTTTGTTTTTAACTTTTTAATTATGATGAAGAAAATAGTACAGACCCAGAATAAAGATTCAAACAGTGAGTTGATAATGAAGTGTTGGTCTCGCTCATCCAAAACCTTAGTTAACTATCAAGTGTTTCTTACGTGTTCTTTCGGGAAACTTCCACATTATTGCTGTGTGTGTGTGTGTGTGTGTGTATGTGTGTGTGTGTGTTTACTTTTTCACAATAAGGTACAATATTATTCTAAACATACTGTTATATATCTTAATTGCTTTTTCTTCAAGTACCAATTTATCCTGAAGAGCTTTCCATATCAGCACATCTGCCCTATTTTCGTTCATGCCAATGACATAGTAATAGCTGTGTTATATTCCAAATAAAAGAAAGCAATATAATTTACAGAATTAGCCCTCTATTAATGGACATGAAGATTTTTTTTTTGCTTTTGAAAACAATGCAGAAGACATGTATCTGTGCATATTTTTTGTATATGAGTCCATTTATCTGTAAGATAAATGTTCAGAAGATGAATTGCTGAATCAAAGAGTGTGTAAAATTTTGATAAAAAATCCTCGAATTGTTCTCCAAAGAGGATAAACAAGTTTATATGGCCAGTAAATAAATATGTGTAATTGTTTCCCCACATACTTACATTGCGATAACTTGGTTTTTCGCAGAGAGTAATTTTTTCGTTGACAGAATTTAGTTCATCCTCTATTGGTCACATTTTGTTTTAATAATCTTGATTCAACAAATATTTAATCTCATAAGACTTCATTGTGTGCAAAATATTGTATTAGATGTTTGGAGAAGTCAAATTCATTAGATGTAGTCTCTGCTTCTGACTAGATACTAACACTATTGAGAGGTATACATACTTTTGCCTTGGATTACTTTTCCCGCCTTACCTATTTTTAATAACTTTTGTGACCATTGTAGGACTGAAAATGTTCAAGTTTCATGAATATGTTAAATAGGAGGTTGGTTCCCATGGACAGTACAATCACAGCTCGCTAACCTCTGCCTTGTACACAGCTCATTTGCCGCCACCTGTATTCTTCTTGCTGCTGTGAGCCAGGGCAAGGAAACGGGATTGGGAATTTATGACTTATTCTGTCTCTTCTGCAGCTCTTCCAGGGTAGTTGACCCGTGATTCCTCCTTGAAGTGGAAATACTTGCGCAGAAAATACTTCCCTCTAGACTATAGCATGTCTGCATCACTATGGAAAAGAACCCCACTGGAAACCAACAGCATTATAATGAGGAAGAATATTCCATAATTGGGACAATAAGGAACATAGTAAACATAGATGAGGCTTCTGGAAGAGACAAATGGATGACAAGGAATGTCAGGAGGAATGGGGAGGGGTGATGGGAGTAGGGAGAGATGAGTCTATTTGCTGAAAACTGACATCCAGGAGAAAGAGACAACAACACTCACCAAAACCAAATATGAAAACAAATAACGGCCACACTGAATGCTCTTATAGGCCTGGGTTAGGTTCATAATATTCATTTGCGTTACTTTTGAACATGCACAGGAGGTATTCTGGATCAGAGAGATTCTTTATTAAATATCTCCCAGTGACTAATAAGAGCACTGGCCTCCCCTCTGCCCTAGTCCTTGCCCCTGTGGTGACATGATGAAAGCCAGGTCCTCTTACACAAGTAACTACATAACCCGCAGGGAGATAGGAGGGAAAAGAATTTCTCTGCTTACAAAGGGGAAGCAGGCAGTTTTCCCCTAATTCTCCTGAAAGGGTTTCCTCCAGGCTCAAGTCTCATGATATGCTAATAAACTCTCCCCAGGAGAGTGATAGCTCCTTGCCTCCAGGCCTTTGTGACTTAGAGCTCTGGTTTTTCCTCCTTGAAGTGGAAATACCTGGGGAGAAAATACTTCCTTCTCTAGTTAACTTCTGAGCTAACTTAGGTACCTATCTTGGGATGCAACATTTGATTTTTGAGTGATAAGAGAAGTTTTAAGCAAATGGCTACAGATCTAATCTTTACGGTGGTATGTGGAAATTTTTTCAGAAGTAAAAGCAAGCTTTCTTGTACATTATAGTGTATGTTTTTGAGCTCCAGAGGCTATGGTTTTCTTTTTTTTTACGGGAACACTCAGAAATCCTGGGAAGTTTTCTGTCTGCACACCTTGGTAGGGCTGTGTCCTAGCAGGCAGTGCTGATGAACAATTGTGTCATCCGAGGTGTCTCTTTACTGAGATGCACTGATTTGTGGATGGGCAGGAACTAGTAGTTGACAAGCCTGCCTAAGCCTAGCACCAGTTTATAATAGTCATTAACTGCCCTGTATGTAAAAGAAGGGAGTTTTTCTAACTTTGAGGGATTTGGAAGGTTTTATAGAGGAGATAGTTCTAGAGCTGGCTCTTAATAATGGGCAGGAATTATCAAACAGAAAGAGGGGTTGGAAAACTTTCCACTGTGAACTAAAATAAAATCGTAAGTCTCCCCCTCACCTCTAGCTGACTGTATAGACCCCCTCTTGGCAAAGGGGATGCCCTAAAACTGAATTACTAGTCATGAGAAGGGAGGTCAGACATGCCTCATCGTGCCCCCCTCCCTTTTTGTAGATATCCTTTGTAACCATTAACAACAGGCCTAAGGCTACACAAGACAAACCTACAGGTCCTCAATATACATAACAAATCACTTAGGTCTGGGTAAATGTCAGGTGGCTTGCCTCTGATTAACAGACTTCCTTATCTTAACTTAGAACATTCCAAGCCTTTAGACAAATCTTCATTTCTTTGACCAATTACAAATCAAAGATTCTTTAATCCCCCCTATAACCTGTAAGTCCCCTGCTCTGAGATGTCCCACCTTTTCAAGCCAAACCAATATATGCCTTCGATGTATTGATTTATGACTTTGTGTGTAATTTCTGTCTCCCTGAAGTGTATAAAACCAAACTGTAATCCAACTGCAGCAAATCCACTTGCTCAAGGCTTCTTGGGCATGGCTCTGGGCCATGGTCCTCAAATTTGGCTCAAAATAAACCTTTCAAAATTATTTTACAGAGTTTGGCTTCTTTTCCATTGACACCACCTACAGCAGTGCTTCTCGAAGATTCTCAACAGAGGACTCCTGAAGGCAAAAAGGAATGACCACGAACCTCTGGGGAGGTTACTGGGAGGTTACTACTGGTAGTGGTGGTAGAGAATAGTTAAAAACACGTCTATGATTTCTTTGGAATTTCACTTGAAGTTTGCATTCAAATTCAAATTTAGAAAATAAAATTTCACCCCCATATCTTTATGATCAAAGTTAATTTGCACCCTGATTTCTCCTTCTTTCTTATGTCCTCCCAGAAGAGTACTCTCCAATTTAAGGAAGTGCAGCCTAGATGGATTATCAAACCAGAGCCAGGGAGGTAGGACATGCTGGGCAAGCTTAGAGACATGCAACTCAGATGTTGAGTTGGGATGGAGTGGGCTGTGCGGGCCTGTCTCGCTGGCAGTGATGGAATGATAGATTGGCAGGCAGCGCGTTGTGCAGGTCCTTGAATGCCGTGGTAAGGAATTAGAATTTTACTACTTTATTCTCTGGGCATTGAGGATCTATTAAAAGTCTCAGAGAATTTGCTGACTCACTTCAATCAAAAAAGATAGAAGGTGTCTTGGAGGCAAAAGATTCCATTAGGAAGCTACTGAGGGTGAGAGAAATGTGGGCCTGAATTAGGACCTTGATTGTAGGGGGAGAAAAAAGCAGGTGCCGATCTCAGATGGGTTGGGAGTGTTAGAACCGGTTCCCCTCGGCCCCAGGAACAGAGAGGCGGAGTCACCGAGGATGCAAATGGCAAAGGAGTTTATTTGCTAGTTCGAGCTAGGGTCCAAGTCCCAGAGCACCAACGCAGTGGCCTCCCTACGAACCAGGACCCCGCCCCGGGGTAAAAGTGAAGCTTTTATACTTTCTGTTGCGCGCGACACACCGGTGGCACATGACACGCTGGGCCCACCATCCCTCTTCCCCCTTTGTCCATTGGTTCCTTTGAAAGTGGAGGATTGTTTTGACCCCTGATTGGGTGGTCCCAAGCCTCAGGATTTTCAATTTTCGCGCCAGCGTCAGTTCTGATCTGCGTTTGGGGAGGGGGACTGAAACTTAGGCCTACTCTAGGAAGTTCAGCCTGTCATGGAGTTACTCCCGCCCTGTTTTTTTTTTTTTCTGATTAACTATATTTGACTAACAACTAAAAGCAAGCACGGTTACAGAAGCAAATGGCATTAGTTAGAATCAAAGAGAACACATTTTTTCTAATCTAAAACAGTTTCTGTTCCACACAAAACAAAGTACATTCTTCTACTATCAATTCCTGCCTTTCAGGAGATGTAACCCACCGTGGATATGGGTGATTGGGGTAACATGAGTAGAAGATAATGCCCAGGTTTGAACACAGATTAATTGAGAGGACGGTAAGTCTTCAAAAGAAATAGGAAACAGAGTAGGTTGGGAGAGATACGGAGTTATCTTCTGTACCTGTTAGGACTAAGAAAGCAATGGAATAAACAGATGCCTGCAAACAACCTGTGCATGTAAAAGGGCACCTGAATTCAGAGAACAGGTTGGTAGTCCCTCACTAAAGAGACAGTCAAACGCAATAGAGTTAATGTGTATGGATTCAGAGAATGATTTCTGCTCTTCGTGTGGGGAAATGATCACCACTTTTAGTTTATGTGGCCATTTAAACCTTCTAGTGGTGACTCCAAAATCTCTACTGTGGATGAAAAATGGCTGATGGAGCTGGCTTGTAGCCAAAACAGTGTGCTTATTTGTCCAAGTCATTGTCACTCAGAGCATTAAGAAGTGAATGAAGGGTGGAGACTGCTGTTGTCTATTGTTGAGGAAGCTTCCTGCTTTCTAAGGACACAAACTGGGGCATAGCTCCTGCCAGCTCAAACGCTGGCTTCATTCCTAAGATGCACCCCATCCTCAGGTTGCATTGTTCTTAAAGATTTGGAAACTAGTGGGAGAAAGGGAAAACTGGGAGCACCCAACTTCTAATTTCTTGAAGATGCTTGACCTCCTTTCCCTGAGGGGGTATATGACAATGCAAGAGTATTTTTCCTTTGCCTTTTTTTTTGCTTTCCCTTGTCTTGATGTTCAAAGATACCAAGTAGTATTACTTAAAGATCACATCAAGTTGTACTCATGTTATATTTTTATTTCTAAATTTACCAGATGGATTTTATAAAATCTTGTGGGTATCTCCGCAATGTGGGACAGTATGTAAGATAAATTTAACTATCCAGTTTTTTATAGACATTTAGGTTGTTGACAAGTGAAGGAGCTCAGGAAATTTTACCCCAAAATATGACTCCTTGGTATAAAGAGTATCTTGAATTAAAAGCCCTTAGAGATCAACAGGCCCCTGGAAGCGTATTTCCCCCTATCTGCGTAAAACCAGAAAGACCTATCAAAAAGAACAATTGTCTTTTCTTCCTCTTGTAGTTATCTCAATATATTGTAGGAAAGAAAATCAAGAATGCAACCAGACCTGGCCCAAATCACTTTAAACATAATACCTGTCTCTTAGATTAATTTACAAGGCAAAATGTTTTCTCCATCCAATCATTCTTCCAAGTATCCATTCATCCTTCCTAGCAACCATTTGTTGCCCCTAAACAGAATTACCTATACTTTTCTCCCTCTCCCTTCTAAAAGGTGGGTATAAAATATCTGGATCCCATTGGGATATGGGGCAATCATTCTATGATTCTTCCCATCCACATGGTAAATAAAACCTTTTCCTCTTATTAATCTGCCTTAATCGTGAGTTGTCTTTCAGTGAACTTTCAGGGAAAAGGGCAAGTTTCCCGTCACCCCCAACACAAGTAACCCAGCATTGAAAATAAGTATCAGCTACTGGGATGTTAGCCATGGTGCAAATCAAGTCAGCTGGTGAAGGAGCTCAGGGAATTTCACTCCAAAATATGACTCCTTGGCATAATGAGTTTTCTGAATTAAAGGCCCTGAGAGATCAACAGGTGTTAGAAAGGGCTTTGCCTTTGTAAAAACCAGACAAATCTATTAAGAATAGTTGTCACTACATTGCAGGAAAAAAGGTCAAGAATGCAACCAGACCTGGCCCAACCCATTTTAAAGATAATACTTGTCTTTCAGTTAATTTAATTTCCAAAGAGAATCATTTACAAGTCAGTCTGTTTCACCCCATCCATTCATTCTCCCAAGTATCTATTCATCTTCCCTAGGAACCATTTATTGCCCTCAACAGCATTACCTATATTCCTCATCCCCCCCTCCTGTCTAAAATGAAAGTATATAACTGCTGGACCCCACTGGGATACTGGGTAATCATTCTGTGATTCTCCCCATGTGCATGATAAATAAATTTGTAATCTCTTTCCCTTAATAATCTGCCTTATAATGAGTTGATCTTTCAGCGAACCTTCCAGGGGCAAAGGGGAAGTTTTTCTTTTCCCCACCTTGGTAAATGAAAAATGAATCCACTTTAAATTTCTACTTTGAAAATCTTGCTTAAATATCTGTTCAAATGATACTAGTGATAGCAAAGATGAGGGGAAATAATCATTTTTAGATTCTGTTAGTAAAATTGAAAATTAATGCACCTCTGCTGGCAAGGAATTTGGCAATATGTATCAAGAGTTTTAAAATGATTTATCTTCTGATCCGGTAATTCCATTTCTAGAGATTCATCCCAAAGTAATAATGTTGCAGAAAAGATTTATGGTTATGAATATTTAACAGTCTTTTTTATAGTAGAAAAAACTGGAAACAAATATTGAACAGTGATTAAATTACAGTGCATTAATATGACTGAATTATAGTTTATAGCCAATATAGTCATGTTTTTGAAGGTTTAATTACATGAAAAAATGATTATGTAGTATAATATCAAAAAAAGCTGATATATATTATCTCATGAAATAGTTCATATTTTCTGCATTTTTCAGTTTTTTTTATAAGAAACTTACATTTGCTACAAAAAGAATAAATATTACAATGATAATTTGTGCTGGAAGAGGTAACAGGTATTTATGAGAGATTTGTCTTTAGCTCCTTCCTGCTGACAATTTATACAAATTTATGAGATGTCTAGGAGTGTCTTCAAACAAGGATAGGATCATTTGTTTCAGTTTTTGTGGTGAGCTGGGATAGCATTTCCTGGACATACCCTCTGGGGAAGAGAGGTCTCACTCTGGATAAGAAGCTAAAGTCTCCATTGCGTGACTGGAGTGCATAAGGTGTGGTTGGGTTGGGTTTTTTGGTGTGAGTTGAGTTTTTGGTACATTTTTCAGATATAGAGGAGATCCTTATCCTGTCCCTTGACAGCATCCTTCCCATGACTGAGACAGAAGAAGCAGCAGCCCCAATCCACCATTTCGAAGAAGGTTTTATAGATTTGTACTCTAGGTGAAAGCACATTTTAGAATATTGTTGTTCAAACTCCAAAGTTTTGAGATTTAGAGGTAAATATGAGAGAAACTGCCTTACTCTTTGAAATTAGAAAGGTCAAAGAGGGTAGAAGTCTAAGATTTTTAACAGGTAGTAGTGAGGGGACATCAAATTTTAGGTAGGGGTTATTTTATTTGAAATATAACTTCTATACATTATATCATAGTATTGGTTTTATTATATTTTTAATTTAATTTTTTTTTTTCAGGCTAAAGACACTTTAATGGATATGATCTGTCTGCCTTTCTTTTCCTGACTGTATTCATTATAGGCAAATCAATGAAAATTGATAAACCCGTGATGGAAAAAAGGAATATATTTGTATTCATTACAGAGGATTGGAGATAATAATAAAATGAAACGTTGTTATAGTGAGATATAAACCCAACCTACGGAATTGTTCAATATGAGAATAGCTAGATTTAAAAAAAGGCAAGGAGAAAATTCTGATTTATAGTTGAAATATAGCTGTCAATAGTTTAACTCTATTTCTTTGGACCATGTAGTTAAGACACCCACCATTAGTGATGGCAGCATGCTCACATACCAGTGTTATTTTTTGTAGCATCAAAGAGGTCTGTAAGTTGAGTAAGCAAACCTAAACATGTAAATAATGCTAGTGAGTTTTGAGAACAGAGTTACCAATAAAGGGTAAGATTGACTTCCAACCATTCATCTAATGGTCTGATGTGTCCTAACTTCCTTTCCCCTTCCCTCTTCTTTCTCTTCCCCTTTTTCTTATCTTTCTCCTTTGATTTCCTCTTTCCTCACTCAAACTGTGTGATGTTAGTGGAGATTGAAAATCATAGCGCCTCAGTTTGGGGATGGAGGGATTAGAGACCTTTTCTGGCATCTTTTGACTTTCTGGTCATGAGCTGAAGGGAAAAACCTAGAATAACTTATGGCCGTATTTATAGGCTTATAGAAAAAGCCTCATATATAATAGGGAAGATTAGGCCAAAACACAGAAAAACTTAGAGGAGTAACACCTCCCCCCATCCCACACACACATTGTGTGGGAAGGTGGTGATTGAATCCAACCATTCCTAGGGCCTGCTATCCTTTTTCTTTTTACAGTTTTATTGCTTCTCCCTTTTGCATAAGCTAATTTGAGTTGGATTTCTGTTGTTTGCCAAGTGTTCTGACTATTTCAATGAACATACTGGGTTAGCAGTCAGAATCAGATACAGTGGTGTAAGTATATGGAGTTCTCCTTGGACATACTAACTTCCCTTGCCTTTTATTTAATTCCAAAGTAAATATGAGTATTTAAGGAGTGAAGCCATAGGCACATTGCAAAAGAAATGCCAAACTTCAGTTTCTTTGAAACCATTTAACTCTGGGGAGGAGCTAGAGATGATTAGGATAGGGAGTTTGACTTATAAATAAGAAATGAGAAGGGAACAGTGATACCCTTCTACAGCACAGAAGCTGTATCTTGAAAAAGAATAAAAGGAATTAATTTAGAATCCCAGGCATCCCACTTTGCATCTGCTCTCAGAAACAGAAATGTGATCGAATACATTATAAAGCGATAATACAGAATTTGCCCTTTTCAGATTCTAAGCACGACAAGTATGTGGATAGGTTTCCTGCCTATCAATTCAGATAAAGAAAAACGTCTTTCTGTCCCATATTCCTTGTATCAGGGAGGGTCCATGGACATTGTAGGAAACCACTTTCTTTTGTTCCACAAACATTAGTCAAGGTTTTTATCTTTCCTAACAGCATAAGAATGTCACTAAACAAGTAGATTCTCATTATCTTGGTATCGGGTAGATTTCTATATTTTAAAGACATTAAAGTATTTGAGATTAGTATATCTCATATCAAAATCTAAGTGTCATCAGTTTGTTTTCAGTATTTTTAGTTGACACACAATTATACATATTTATAGGGCACATTGTGTTTTGATACATATGAGTTCTATGAGTTTTATCAATAATTCATGGGTGATCAAGGTAAAATGATATTCTTGTGGGTAATTCAACAGAATTCTGAATTTCTGCAATGGTCAGCTTCTCAGCTTCTAGTTTGAGAACTCAGGCTAGTCTTCCTCTGACTAATGTATAAGTAGTATTTTAATGATGCACTCCTCACCTGGAGATGTATCAACACCTATTGCCTTCTATGTGTGACTAGTATGGAATGTGGATACATATTTATTTACTGAATGAATTTTCCAGATTTTACATAGAGGGAAGCAGAGATAAGGTTTTATTTTAAAGCAAAAAATATCTATAATCTTACCCTAATTTTTAAATTGATACACTGTTCCTCTTCTTATTGGAAAGTAGATTGGTACAAAAAAAAAAAAACGATGTTGGGTTATATTGTCAATATTTTTTAAAAAGACCCCCCCCTTCCCAATATGTGTACTACCTAAATGATTGCATGGAGGAAAAACCTTTACATAATCTAACTGTGTCAATCAGGGGTTGCCAACTTTTCAAAGCTATGGATACCTCTTCTTCCCCCAGTGTCTGGTAATATTTGGTGTTAGCAGAGAGTTGCCCTGAAAAGATGGTGGTGGGTGAGGAGTACTTTCTCCTACCATGTTCTTGAGATAAAGACGGCAGCTGCTAAGTATGACCTTAAAGGAAGTGAAATTGTGTTTAGAATGAGTAGTCTCTCAGGCACTGGGAGGGACAGTGGGAAGGTCCAGGAGCAGTGCAGAGTTACTGCGTCTGTGCCTCTCTGTAGACAGAGCAGCTGTGCGTTGTGGGCCCTCTCATGTCGTCTTTGGCTGACCTTGACATAGGTCAGGGATAGCCCCCTTACATCTTAGATTTTTTTTTAAACAGCTTCATTGAGGAATAGATGTATAATAAACTACATATAAAGTGTACAATTTGATAAGTTTTGACATAAATGTATACCTGTGAAACTACCACCATAATCAAGATAATGAACAAAAACATAAGCCCTACAGGTGTTCATATAGCTTTGTAATCTCTCTCATTAGCTCTTCCCTGCTTCCCCCTACCTCCATCCCTAAGCAACCAGTGATCTACTTTCTGTTCCCCTAAGATGAATTTTAATTTAATAGAATTTTATATAAATGGAACTATACTATAGTATGTAGTCATTTTTTATCTGTCTTCTTTCACTTAGCATAATTATTTTGACCTTTACCCATATTTTCGCATGCGTCCATAGTTCATTTCTTTTCATTGCTGATTAGTAATCTATTGTATATATATATACACACCATAGTTTGTGTGCCCATTCACCCATTTATGGACATTTGGATTGTTTCCAATTTTTGGCTATTACAGGTAAAACTGCTATGCACACTCACGTGCAAGCCTTTGTGTAGACATATGCCTTCATTTCTCTAGGGTAATACCTAGAGTGGAATGTTGGGTCATAAGGTATATATGTAACTGGTATAAAATGTGGGTGCAATATTTACTGAGTGAATTTTCAGTAAACAGGTGTGTAGTCATATCTTTTTGTCATTTTAATTTGCATTTCCCTAAATCTCTAATTATAATTGTGGATCTATTTCTCCTTTGAGTTCTATCAGTTTTTGCTTCATGAATTTTGAAGCTCTGTTACTGCACACATGAAGTCCAGGGTTGCTATGACCTCTTCAGTTAGTTCCATTAACATTATAAAATGGCTTTCTTTATCCCTGATGATAGTCTTTAGTTTGAAATCTCTTTCATCTGATACAATATAGTCACTACATCTTTCCTTTTAATAATGTTAGCATGGTATATCCTTTTCTATTTCTTTACTTTTAGATTATTAGTATCTTTGATTTAAAATGTTTCTTTTGGCAGCATATAGTTGGATCTTTTTTTTAAAATCCAATCTGACCATATCTTTTAGTTGAGATATTTAGACCATTTCCATTAAATGTAATTGTTGATTTGGTTAGTTATAAATCTATCTTTTTATTCTTTATTGTCTCATCTGTTCTTTGTTTCTATTTTCCTCTATTCATGTCTTTTGGATAAATTTCATATATTTTATGATTCCATTTTACATTCTTTCTTGAAGATTAGCTATAACTCTTATTAATTTAGTGGTTACTTTAGGGCTTGTAATATGTATCTTTAACTTATTACAGTCTCCTCTAAAGAGATTTTGCATATAGCATAAGAACCTTGTAATAGTATATTCCCATTTCTCCCCTCCTGATCTTTGTGCTTTATTTTTTACATCACTTTTATATATGTTATCAGCACTATGTCACATTGTTATTGCTTTGGCTTAAATCCAGGTTGATAAACCTTTCCTCTTAAGAGCCATATAGTCAATATTTTAGAATTTGTGGGCCATATGGTCTGTTGTAACAAGTAGATGACTGAGCGTGACTGTGTTCCAATAGTCCAATGTATTTAAAACCTAGCTAGCAAGAAGGGTTTTGTCTGTGGGCTTTGGCTGACCCTTCATTTAAATAGTTAATCTTTTAGAGAGTACCATGTCTAGTGTCCTTCATTCCTTTGTGCAGATTCATATTTTTATCTGCTATTATTTTTCTTTTGCCTGCAGGACTTCCTTTAACATTTCTTGCAGTGCAGTCTTCTGGTATTGAATTGTTTCAGTTTTTGTATATTTAGAAGGATCTTAATTTTAACCTTCATTTTCAAAAGAAAGTATAGAAGTCTAGGTTGATGGTATTTTCTTTTTGTCTTTTAAAAATGTTACCTCACTTTCTCATTTGTGTTGTTTTCAACAAGAAATTTGCTTACATTCTTGTCTTTATTTCTATATAACAATGTGAAAAAGAGAAGTGACATGTAACTTGTCTTTTTTTTTTCCTAGTTGCTTTTAAGATTTTTCTCCTTAGTGAAACTATTAGAATTCTAGAGGAAGAAGTTGGAAATACTCTTCTAGACATTGGCCTAGGCAAAGAATTTATGAATCAGACCCCAAAGGCAATCACAGCAACAACCAAAATAAATAAATGGGACCTGATCAAATTAAAAAGCTTCTGCACAG
>NW_012141636.1:4762526-4803901 GCF_000956105.1 Propithecus coquereli
AGGAGGGGACGGGCATATGCACAAAAAATGAGTGCGATGCGCACCTCCGGGGGAATGGACACACTTGAAGCTCGGACTTGGGGGGGAGGGAGGGTAAGGGCATCATACGTAACCTAATCATCTGTACCCCCATAACATGCTGAAATTAAAAAAAAAGAAAAGAAAAATAAAATTTTCCTATATTCTTGAAAAAAAAAAAAGATTTTTCTCCTTATCACTGGTTTTGAGCAAATTGATTATGACGTACCGTGGTGTAGTTTTCTCCATGTTTTTTGTACTTAAAGTTCATTGAGCATCTTGGCTGTATGGATTTATAGCTTTCAAACTTAAAAAATTTTGGCCATTATTCTTTAGAGATCCTCCTACCCCTTTTTGGGATTCTTGATGCTCTCCCTCTCCCTTCCCCTCCTCCCTGTCCCCATCTACCTCCTTTTCTTCCTATGTATTTTCTTTTTGTTATTAATTCTGAAGAGTTTCTATTGCTATGTCTTCCACTTCACTAGTCTTCTCTTCTGCGGTATCTCATTGGCTGTTTAATTCAACCAGGGTATTTTTTATATCACACATTTTAGGTTTTTATTTTAGAAGTACAATTTGGGTCTTTTAAAAATATCTTCTGCTTTTCTACTTAACATTTTAACATATGGAATACAGCCATAATATCTGTTTTAATTTTTTTTCGGCTAACTTTAACATTTATGTTAGTTCTGGATGGCTGTTGATTAATTGATTTTTCTCCTCATAATGGGTTTTATTTTTCTGCTTCTTGGCATTTGTAACTGGATTCCAGATGTGGATTTTTACCTTGTTAGTTGCTGGATATTTTTGTATTCCTCTCAATTGTTTTGAGCTTTGTTCTGGTATGCAGTCATGTTGCCTATAGACAGTCTGATTTTTTTAAGTTTTGCTTTTAAGATCTGTTAGCCGGGTCTGATATAGTGCATAGTCTAGAGATCAGAATTTCTCACTACCAATGTAAGACTTTTGTAGTATACCCGATCCCCCACGACTTATGAAGTTTTCCAATCTACCTATGTGAGGTAAAACACTGTTCCATCTAACCTCTTTTGGGTGTTTTCCCCAGTCCCATGACATTTCCTCATATGCATGTGTTGACCAGTACATAGCTAAATCATCTATGAGAAACCTTTTCAGATCCCGGGAGTTCTCTCTGCATCGTTCTCTCTTCCCTGGTGGTCTGCTCTCCAACTACCTGTGTCCCTCAGGGCCCTTAGCTTTATTTCCTCACCTTAGGAAGCAGTGGACTCTGTGAGCTTCCTTTTCTCTGCATTGAACTATTTCAAGAGAGTGAGGCAATTGTAGCCCTTCCTTCGTTTGCATCCCACCTCTCACAGATCACTGTCCTCCTCTGCTTGATTCCCAGTGTCTTAAACCATTTTTTCATATATTCTTGTCTATTTCTTGGTCGTTTCAGGGAGAAAGTAAGTTGGTCCTTCTCTTTGCAGATTTTCAGTGACACATATTCCATATCTGCTGAGGAAAATGTCCATCATCCAAAGCAGTAGGTATCCTATAGCATAGTGGTTAAAATTTAAGGGTACCCAGTGAATACATTTCAGTTCATTGCTCATATTTAGAATGAATTATGAGATAGTTGTGGAGTCAGAGAGGTGGGGATTATGAGGTCAGTGACTTTCTAATAAAATAAGGTTTGAGAAAGTATTAATAGTTAAGATTTGTAAGCTCACTACATTTCATCTGGATTTAGAGAGACTTACCCACCCATTCACAGGTAGCTTGAACCAGCACAGGCCAACCTAGGGAGCCAGCCAAGATAAACCTAAAGCTGAAAGAGGCAATTAACATTGCTCAAGGCAGGTGGGAAAATGCCTAAGGAAAAGGAAGAAGAAGCTGGTGGAGCTTCTTTTCCCAAACTCTCCGCATAAGCAACTCTTTGCCCTCCTCACCCAAGCTGAATGTGACCTTTGAAAGAGGTATTGAATGTCACTCTAGGGAAGGTCCCTACCTGTGGAAGCCAGAGGGGTGGAGAAGAATGGTCTCCCAAAGAGAGTGGGTTCAGGAGCAGATGGCTCTCGGCCCTCCCAAGTGACCTTAGGCCAGTTAATTCCTATCCTTATTTCTTCTCTTCTGAAGCTGTCTCACAACCTTCAATGAATTTATGTAGTGCTTAGTCCCTCTCTCTTTCTATATATGTCTCTCTCCCTTCCTTCCTTTCTTTCTCTTTTTGCTATGATAATACCAGCTTATAAGGCATATGAGATTGTGGTTGCTTCATCACTTTCCACTTCCACAGAATCATAACCAGCTGTGTGAATGAGGATTACAGTGATAATAGTGTTGCCATTGATCTCCTTTCTGGAGAAGCCATCCTGTCCTATCTGAACACTGAGGTTCTCAAAACTATTCAATTCAGAGATACATAAAGGGATGTCACCAATATGAAATTTGGGCTCAGAGTTTGCTCCAACAGTGACATTTTCTGGAGCACTCCCCCTGCACTGCTGCAGTATTTAGTAAAACATTAGCGGAACATCCTGCTGCGCTGAGGTCTCGTGGCCCAGTGATGCCCCCCTTGCTGTCTATCTTTCCATTGTCAATTCCAGATTCTACGAAGATGAAACACACTTTCCTCCTGCCAAGTGCTTGGTAATCCAGAGAGTTTTGAAAAGCTCAGTAACAATAAATCCCCATTCATTTCATCTCAGTTAATTAGGAATCAGCTAGCAGGCTGACAAAGGCCTAGGCTAAAATTTACCTTTGCTTTGAAAAGGCTTTCTTCATACACAGTGAAAATTAATTGGGTAAACAGAATGCCAGGTGAATGACTGGGAAAAAAAGCTGAAAGAGAAAGATCCATTTAATAGATGCTCGTAATAAAAACAGCCCTTTACAAACAAATAAGAGCAATTTCAGCAGTGGAAAATGGTAAGGACTGGATGTTTAGAGGTCTGGATACTTGTCTTGGCTTTTCCTTAACAAATGTGTCACTTAAGCACATCACTTTCCCTTCCTGGGCTTCAGTTGATTCTGCTATAAAATCAGAAGTTGTTTCCCATGGATTTTTATAACTTAATAGATTAATAGCAATTGATGTACCCAATTTAAAATAAACCCTAGGCCTTCATTAAGCCAGGCAACCCATCCAAATATTGAGTAGAAAGCCCTGTTCCCTCTTAGGACATCTGGACATTATCATCATAATTCCAGAACATCAGTTTGTCAGTTTTTCTCAGTTCCAATCTGCTCTCTTCACTTTGCCAAAAATCAGTTCTGACCTGTCTTTTCCTTTTTGGTGGCTTTCAGGTCCACAGCATAAAGTCCAGACTTTTTGGCAAGGCACATAGGAGCTTTCACAGTATCCTGGACTTGGCCTTGGTCATGCCCCACAGAGACCTTGGGTGCCAGCAGTGATGGATTCTGTGCAGTCCCAGGGTGCCCTCCTCCTTCAGATTCTGTTTTGTTGGGGAACTGCTACCAATCCTCCAAATCTTAGCTCAAGCAGCTGCTCTTCTGAGAGGCCTCCCTCAAGCTCCCCAGACAGAGCTAGTGACTCCCTCATCCAGTGTTTGCTTCAGTTGCCGTCACGAGGGGCAGGTTTGCCTCTTCCAACAGATTGTGCATTCTCTAAGCACAGGGATTCTCTCCTGCCCATCTTTGTATTTCTGAAGTCAAGCATGGGGATATAAACAGGTTCACTGCATGGATGAATGGAAATAGCATTTGAAAGATATAAAGAGACAATTTTACAACTATTTCATAATTTTGAAATTTCTTTGAGATTAGCTTTCCCTTGACAATTTGCATTAGTGAAGGGTACTGACATTTTTGAGCATTCTCTAAGAACCATTAATCTGGAACATTCTGCCTTGAAAATTGCATTTAGGATAAAGAAAGGGTTTAGTTAGTGAATCTCTGAGACTGGATGTTAAAGAAAAGTCATTTGAAAAATATCATGGGCATTTCTTTAATGGTATTTTTTTTTTTTTTAAATCAGCCCACATAGTAGAGGCTGGTTTATTTAATGTTTTCTTAAGCAGAATCACAGCCATGTTTCTGCTTCCTCATGAATTGTAATCGATGGTTCTAGAAGTGGCTGGGATTCCTTAGAGTCTGTAAATTTTTGGCCCCCAAAAACGTTCGGGTAGAGGCTGAAGGTCATCTGATGTGGTTGCTGAAAAGGGCATTCATGCATCAGGTGGGAGTACTTTCAACTTAAAGATTTGTTTGATACTGTGAACTTCTAGATTTATTGATGAGAGGTTGAGAAAGGTGCTTGATATTTATTGAATGAGTTCAAGGTTTCCCAATCCGGGTACTATTGGTGTTTTAGACTGGATAATTTTTTGTTGTCATGGGCCAGCTGTGAATTACAGGATGGTTAGCATTATCCCTAGCCTCTCCCCACTAGATGCCAGTAGCACCCCTATCCCCAGTGTGACAAACATCTCCAGATATCAACAAATATCCCCTGGGAGGCAAAATTGCCCCCTTGAGAACCACTGAATTAAATGAAGGAATTAACAAACATTGTGTGAAGAAAGCTGAAAGGATGGATGAAGTCCATGCTTAAGTGTTTTTTTTTTTTTATTTTGGTATTAAAATTAATCAGATTTAGTAAACATGCATTGCACATTTGCCTATGAAGCAACTAGCAAAACACTGCTGGGCACTGTGGAACTGTGGAAAGCTGAGAAGAAATCCACTGTCTCCTTAAAAGCATACAAAACTCAGACATCTTGGGGCAGAAAAGCACGCAGACAAAGCTGATGCAGCACAGTGATAAAGAATATGGCACTAAGGAATGGAATATGGCAGTTATGCCTTTTTTGCACCCTTCCTTTTGCTCTCCCTTTGCTGCGACAATGGGTCCTGTCATCATCTGTGGTGTACGTCTCATGCTCTGTAATCGTATATCTTGCTCTTGCCCTATAATCCTCTGTTTCTCTCCTCAATAAACCTCATTTTCATGCTTGCCTTAAAAAAAAAAAAAAAAGAAAAGAATATGGTAGTTATGATCACAGAGTCTGGAACCAGAATGCCTGAGTTTCAACTACAAGCTTCAACACAGCCTAGTTGTTTAGCAGGGAAGGTGGGGGACAAGTTACTTAGCAGCTTCGTGTCTCAGTCTTATTTATATGATGGAGATGATAATAATAGACTGTATTACAGGGTTGTGGTAAGGATTAGATGAGTTAATAGATGTAAAGTGTTTGGAATGATGCCCGCTGCATAAAGTGCTATTAATACAATTTCTTGACTCAAAGATACTGTTGACTGGAGAAATGTACCATACTTTATGATCCATTAAGAAAAAATACTAACAACTGTAATTTTTAAAAAAACTTATTATAAGACATCCTGATGTTTAGAGATATAAAAATATGAAAAAAGTGCATTTTATATTTGATATCTTACAAGTGTTTAGTATTATGGTTTTGGAGTCAGACACTGTATTTGAATTGTTGTGGTGCCACTTTCTAGCTGGGTCACTTTGAATAAATTGTTTATCACTATCATATCCTAGTTTAGTTCAGCATCACTACTAAATCCTGGTTAGTTTTTCATAGGTTCACCGCACAGAAATGGGTTATATCTTGGCAGCTACAGTTCAGAGATTTCAGCCCTCCACTTATGCTGTTGGAACTGGATAAAAACCTCAGGAATTGTTGGGTCCAGTCACCTTGTTTTACAGATGGAGACACTGAATCCCAAACAGGGGAGTGAAATAACTCAAGAGTCTGAAGGGAGATAGTGGCAGAGGTGAGAATCTAACTCAGGTAACTTGGCTCCTAGTTATCCTTGTTACTCTAAATGTGGTCCAGGGGCCAGCAGCATCAGGGAAACCTGGGAATTGTTAGAAATGCAAAATTTGGGGCCCCACTTCAGACTTCTAAATTATAATCTGAATTGTAGCAAGATATCAGGGGATTTGTATGCACATTAAAGTTTAAAAAGCACTGTTTTAAATTACATTGAGCTTTTGATTATACAGGTGTGTGTGTGTGTACTCCAGGCAGTGCTAGAGGAATTTTGGGTGGCGGCGGGAATGAGAAGGGGGAGAGGAAGAGGAGGAGAGACTGAGGAGTGGTAGGAGGGAGGAAGAGAGAAAGAAAGGTTGGTTCTGGGGAAGGCTGGAGGAAATGAAATGCCCATGTGATATGTTGTCCTTTAAACACTTGATAAATGAGTCTGGCATTCAGGGATGTGCTCTAGGGAGGGGAGACTGACCGGAGCCTCTCTGAACAGGTGGTAGATAAAGCTCAGAGGGGACTATTGAGAGAGTGGAAGAAAATATTAATATTTAGAAGCTGACTGACCCAGCCAGAAGAACTGTCCAGGAAAAGCCAGGAGTTAGAATGAGGACCTCAGGGTCCCAGAAGCCAAGGAGAAGTATTTTAAGTTCTTTGGCTAATGTCAGGCAACAAAGAAAGATTAGTGAGATGAAAACAAAAAATCTCCCTCGTACTTGATAGCCAGTAGGCCACTGGTTATTTGGCTAGGGACTCCAGCTAAGAACTGTGTCTTCTGAATTCCAGAACCTTTCTTTGGGCAGCTGTGTCAAATACTAACCTCAGGCCATCCTTGTCATTGATGGTAGAACCTTGTTCCAGCAAATGTCTCTTCTGTCATGTTCTGCTGCACCTGTTCCTGGCCTATGTCCAGCCTCTCTGTCTCTGACTTCTTGGCTCTTGACTTGACTATTTGGTGCTGGACTCTACTTCCCATCTGACCCTCTACCTGCTCCTTTGTGCGTTCAAACCACCTCCTTCAGACCACCAGTGCCTCTTCACTTAGATATTGCTCAGCCTGATCTCCACCACCAGACTGTTTCTATTTCCCCCAACTCCTAACACATATTCCTGGAGTTGAAATTATCCCAGCTATTAAGTCCCCACACAAAATAAATGAGGGCACCAAACTCTGTTTACAACATTTCAGTTTAATGTTATAGGAACATCTCTCCCCTTGGAGTAAGTAGATTATGGTTTAAAAGAAGCCCCAGGGAACAGATGAGCTCCTAGAAAGAGTCCAGATTTGCCTTTGGTGCCAATGCTTAGCTGATGCACCAGGAGGGAAGTATTAAAAATTTTAAGCCATTTACTGCAATACAATTGCCTGTGTAGAATTTTTAATGGGATTTTGGGGCATCAGCACCATTCTGAAAGGAAATAGAAAACATTTTACAATTTTTTTAAAACAGCTGGTAGAATTTAGATTTCTGCTTTAAAAACAGGATTATTGAAAGTTATTGCATACAGTCTCCAGTTGTTGGCTTCCTTCCCTTTCTTAGGCTGGATTGCCTGGAATGGGAGATAGTAGTGATTTCTTGATGTCAAAGACATTAGCAGAACTATGAAAAGTCAGGGAGGAAAAATGTCAAGAAGAGTTGATAATAGCCAAATACAGCCAAATTCATTAAGGCCAGCCCCAAACAATACTTCTTTGTGACAGGCACTTACTAGGTACCTTCACACTGAAGGAAACCAAAATATTTCACCCCAAAATGTATTTCCTTACATAGTTCAAGATGGCTATTCAGAAGGGCTGGAAATACAAGAACAGCTAAAAAGTTATCTTTTGAGGGGGAGATTTGCATCTGTAGAGAAAATCTACACTGATGCAACCAAGCTTTCTCTGGGGTCCTTATTTTGTCTAATCTAGGAAAGATTAGATGAGAGTTTGACACTTTTAAAGTCTGAAAGAAACATTTACCACCTATTCTGTCTGAGGGTAATCACTGCCTTTGAGGAGGTTTCCTCTGTGTAACAAGGTCACCTTTGTTCCCCGGGCCTCCTCTTCTCCCCGTCCCATGTTGTGTTTGCCGCTGTAACCTGTTCTGTCATGATCTGAGCCCCCATTCTTTCTGTACCCTCAAATGGTATATAAGCTTCTGTACCCCATTGGAGGGTGGGGTAATCACTGTGGTTCTTCTCCATGCACATTAATAAATTTGTAGGCCTTCGCTCCTATTAATCTGCCTTTTGTCAGTTGATTTTTCAGTGACACTTCAGGGGGTGAAGGGAAAGTTTTCCCTTGGCTGCCTCATCACATTGTCTCATTTTGTCCCAGCAACCACGTAGAGTGGCTGTTACCATCTCCACTTTGTAGACGAGCCTCAGCAAAGTTCCACAGCCCATTCATAGCAAGATATAAACTCAGTATTACTGATTTTGTGTACAATGGGACATTTTAAAACTTGAGTCAGAGTCAGTGGAAAAAAGTATTGTAAAGCATTTTCTATATTTCCTCTATAAAATGTTACAAGCAGATGCCTATTATATTTCACCAGAGGTAAGGAAGTCCTAAATCTGTCATTGAAAGAAAGAACTGCACGATGGGCCTTCAAGCTGGACAGCGCCTGGGGACAAAGGACAATTTCAAACTCCTGGACGTGCTCTCAGCCTTGTGCTTCCACAGGTTTCCTATGCCTGGAATGTTCTCTGCCCTGCTCTCCATCTCTCTGTATCTAGTTCCTAAGGTCATCTGTGAGGCCACTTAAGTACCATGAGCCCCAGCTTCTCCATCAGCAATTTAGGAATACTAGAACTGACCCAGGAGGTTGTTCAGTGTTTGAATGGCATAAGGCTATAGCTTATGTGATAATTTTGATAATGAGCAAAGGAAAAATATAAAACATTGAAGACAGCTGCTGGCCTTGAACCCCACCCCCCCAGAATACTAGTCCATAATTTTTAAAGAATAAATTTGGTTCATTGAATGAAAGCAAATTTATAAGTGTTAGGCAACTTTAATAACCAAAAATGAAAAGTGCTGAAACTAAAGAATAAACTAGATTTCTGAAAGAAATACAGAAAAACCTGCTTAAAATTGTTTAAATGGCTAACTAGTCAACTGGGTTTCGTAACTGTCTCATTTGTGTAGAAACTGCTCATTAAGCATAAATGAGCCAACCTCAATAATGAGAGACATTTGAGACATTTTAGGTTACCTGGATGCACTTTAGATCTTGTCATCAGTTCTCTTCTCTATGCTCAGAAAGACAAAACAGTTAGCTTATGTTTCTCCTAAAGCAGTGATTATAGTAAACATGTTCAGAATTTCTATGTGTAATACTATAAAATATATATTTGATCTTTGAATCTGTTTCTTGGCATACAACTACTAAAATCCTTAGAAATTCCAAAGTGATGTCTTTGTGTAAACTAATGAATTGACTGTTGGCTGGCAGCCCCGTTGCTGCAGGGTGGGGCTGGTCACCTGAGAGACCAACACATCATTAGAAGGTTGGTCTAATCATGCTGTGGTCTCTAACCCTTTTTACCTCAGAGGAGTAGAGAGGAATCAAAGGTCAAACTAATCACCAATGGCCAATGATTTAATCAGCCATGCCTACATAAGAAGCTCCCATTAAAACTCATAAGGACTAGGTTCAGAGAACTGGATAGCTGAGCACGTGGAGGTTCCCGGAGGATGGCGCACTCAGGTGGAGCACAGAAGCTTTGAGCTCCTTCCCCCATACCTAGCCCCATGTATCTCTTTATCTGTATCCTTTGTAATGTCCTTTATAACAAGCTGGTAAACATTTAAGTGTTTCCCTGAGCTCTGTGGGCTGCCCTAGCAAATTAATCAAACCATAAGAGGGCGGAGGGGCACCTGAGAATCGTAACTTGACGCTAGTCCGTCAGAAGTTTCCGGGGCCCAGACTTTGGGCTGGTGGGAAGCAGTTGGGGGCAGTCTGTGGGACTGAGCCCTCGACCTGTGGGATCCGAGGCCATCTCCAGGTAGATACTGTCAGAATTGAATCGGAGGACACTCAGCTGGTGTGTGCTGCAGAATTAATTGCTTGCTTGATGTGGGGGGCGAAACCCACCCACATTTGGTCACAGAAATCTGTGTTGATTGTTGTGTGGTGTGAGAGCAGAGGAAAAACAGTTTGAGGTTTTTACTCTTGCTGTGCTTGACTCTTCCCATAATTACAATTTATGTAATAAATACTTATTTAGTGCTTTATTAATATAAATATAACACATGGTATTAGCACTGTGTAGACTCTGATAATTCATACAACATTTGTCTCTTTCATGGGCCTAGTTTCAAATGTAAGTCTCCTGAGGGCAGAGACTGTTTTGAATATGTAGACAAGGGAGGGAGTGGTGGTCTAAAGAGCCAGAAATATAAGTAATTTAGGGTTTTCTTAGAGATTCCGTGTTAAGACAGACATAAATGAAGAAATATAGGCAAGGTCTGAGACACTTGTGTACACCTTGAAGACACTATGTTGCAAAGGAAGAAAGCTGTTAGCACATGATGAATGGTAGATGGAGATTTAAAATTTCCTTCAGGGTTGCTTTAATTGCTGCTAAAGGACGAAAGTTTTTTGTGGCCTTCTCATTGTGTAGGCACACTCTTTTGTTTGCTAAAGCTCCATAATAAGAAGGAAATGAAGAAAATCTTATAAAATGAAAGCAATTAAAACAGGATTTGATGGAAAGGTAGAGGAGGAAGAGTTGGTATAAAGCGTAGACTTGGGGCAGTGACAGGCAGGGCATTCCTTTTGTAAACTGTACAATTTTGAACTTGGTTGGAGGGGCACTCCCATGATTGGGCAAGATGTAAAAGGTGCTGTGGTTTGAATGTGTCCCGCGGAGTTCATATGTTGGAAACTTAATCCCCAATTTGATAGTGTTGGGAGGTGGGGCCTAATGGGAGGTGTTTAGGTCACCTAGGAGCCGTCGTGAATAGATTAACATCACTGTGGAAAGGGCTCGTGGGAGTGGGTTCATTCTCTTGAACTCTTGTGCTTCCACCTTCGCCATGTGATGGTACAGCAAGAAGGTTTTTGCCAGAAGCCAGTGCCTTGCTGTTGGACTTCCCAGCCTCCAGAATAGTGAGCCAATAGCTTTCTGTTCATTATAAGTTACCCAGTCTCAGATATTCTGTTATAGCATCACAAAATGGATGAACAAAGAAGGTTTTAACTGAAAAGATATGCTCAGCTGACCTGTCCCATATTTGGGGTGCAATGGGACAGTTGGCATCATTCCCCTCACTGCTCACCCTTGGTACCAAAGGTCAGGGACTTGGGAAAGGGTTGCTTTGAACTGTTGTTGGGTGACTGGCATATTCAGGTGCTTGGCTTTTGTGGAATGAATGAAAGTAAACCTCAATCTGAAGGGCAGTGGAAAGAATGGTTGGAAGTCAGAAGTGAGAAGACTGATGATTAGAGGCCCGACTCCCTCAATTAGCTATGTGATCTTATAGAAGTAATGCTGAGCTCAGCTTCCTAGTCACTGAAATGTAGCTAAGAATACCTAACCTGCCTGATGTAATGATCACACGAAATAATTTCTGTGAAAGTGTTCCCTAAACTTCAAATTGTTCTGTAAAGTTGATTATCTCTATTTGTGAATAGGGTATCATTCTAGGGCAGGGTTGAGTGAGGCTGTTTCATTGTTGATTATATTTCTTTTAAAACATGAAATTATGTCTGCTTAATGAATATGCAACAGATTATTTTTAACATTTTCTCTGAAATGACCCTACACTTTCCTTAAGTCTTGCCCTGGTGTGGTCTCAGCAGAGTTCTTTGTAAAACGTTCGAAGACTGATTTGTCAGAGCTACATCCTATGTATATTTTGCTGCAGTATAATTTGTTTTTCTATAATCCTGCATCTTTGACTTTATTCAAGTTGGTCAACTATTAAAAATGGATCTGTCTGATATTGTCCCTTCAAGACCTATTAGGAAACAGCAAAAGATCATATGGCAAACATTAGAAATTGAGGTAAGAGTACAATGATCTTTCTTCCCTAGATTTCTAGCTGTCTCTGGTGGGTTAATTAAAACTTGATCATGGTGATGATAAAAAGTGAAAAATGGAGGTAGAAGATGGAGAGACAGAAGGGGTGTGCTCTTAGTTATAACAGAACAGGCTTTTTACTTTTGGGATTTTGTTTAACAAGGCTTAACTTAAAATGGGGAACTTGAAAAAGTTACCTCAGAAAGAAGGTCACTGGAATAATAGAGAATGCAAATGCCTGGCCCAGTACAGTGAGAAATTTCTGTTGCATTGTGTAACAATATGATATTTTCAAGAAGCTATAAAGAATGATTTACTTGTGCTTCTAGAATTATGGAAAATAACTTATTAATGAAGCAGGATTTGCAACTTGAGCTGATTCCACAAGCTGGCTTTAAAATGTTAGACACCAGATAAAAGTGTGTAGACTAAAAATTGATAAGCTCTGCTGATCCCTAAAGTATTGCCTGTGTCTATGCAGGGTTGTTACAAAAGTTTCACATCATGTGAAGCTGTGGATTTACTGGTCATTAAAGTACCGAAACTCTTGGTCCAAGTCAGCTTTGTGCTTGCAGTGAGAAAGCCAAACTACTTGGAACAGGTTTTCTCCCCTACTTTGCCTCCTCTGCTTGTTTCTTGATCAGCGGATAGACAGATTTGTGAGTTAAATGCAAACCACTCTGATAGCTACTGTGAAGAAGGTAGCTTATGATGATAAAGTATTTCCTGATCTCTCTGAAGGCACAGGGATTTTATTCACTATCATTCCTTGTTCTGTAAAAATATCAAGCCTTTTTATGGGGTGCAGACTCTCGTCTCCCACAATTATATCCTTCTAAAACCTTTCTTCTATTATCCACCTAGAGTTAACTATACTTCCTCATGTCATGAACATCTTTTTAAAAAATCTAAATTGTGCATATTCTTTGGTATATAGTGATGCTTTGATGCATATACTATATAGTGATCGGATCAGGGCAATTAGCATATCCATCATCTCCAACATTTATCATTTGTTTGTGTTGAAGAACATTCAATATCCTCCTTCTAGCTACTTGAAATTATATATTATTGATAACTATAGTGATCCTACAGTATTATAGAATACTAGAACTTATTCCTCCTATCTAGATGTAATTTTGAATCCTTTAACAAATCGCTCCCTATCCCCCTCTTCCCCTTACTCTTGCCAGCCTTTAGTATCCTTTGTTCTACTTTTAACTTCTATGAGATCAACTTTTTTTAGCTTCCTCATATGAGTGAGAACATGCAGTGTTTAACTTTCTGTTCCTGGCTAATTTCACTTAACATAATGTCCTCCCAGTTCCATCCATGTTGCTGCAAACGACAGGATTTCGTTCTTTTTTATGGCTGAGTAGTATTCCATTGTGCATATATACCACGGTTTCTTTACCCATTTATCTGTTATTGAACACATAGGTAGGTTCTGTATCTTGGCTATTGTGAATAATGCTGCAGTAAACATGAGGGTGCAGATGGTATATTGATTTCTTTGGTATATTGATTTCTTCTCCTTTGGATAAATGCCCAGTAGTGGGATTGCTGGATCACATGGTAGTTCTATCTGTAGTTTTTTGAGGAATCTTCATACTGTTCTTCCATAGTGGTTGCACTAGTTTACGTTCCCACCAACAGTGGTTAAGAGTTCCCTTTTCTCCTCATCTTTGCCAGTATTTTTTTTTCATTTGTCTGTTTTTTGGATAATAGCCATCTTAACAGGGGTGAGATGATACTTCATTGTGGTTTTGATTTGCATTTCCCTGGTGATTAGTGATGTTGAGAATTTTTTCTAACACTTTTTGGCCATTTTGTATGTCTTCTTTTGAGAAATGTCTATTCAGATCATTTGCCCATTTTTTAATTCAATTGTTTTTTTCTTGCTGTTGAGATATTTGAGTTATTTGTATATTCTGGGTATTACTCCCCTGTCAGATGGATAGTTTGTAAGTATTTTCTCCTACTCCGTAGGTTATCTTTTCACTCTGGTTGATTTTTTTTTTCTGTGTAGAAGGTTTGTAGTTTAATATAATCCCACTTGTTTATTTTTGCTTTAGTTGTCTGTGCTTTTGAGGCCTTAGTCATAAAACCTTTTCCCAGGCCAATGTCCTAAAGCATTTGCCCTATGTTTTCTTCTAGTAGTTTTTACAGTTTCACGTCTTACATTTAGGTCTTTGATGCATTTTGAGTGGTTTTTTGTGTAGAGCGATAGGTGAAGTTAGGGTCTAGTTTCATTCTTCTGCATATAGGTACACAATTTTCTCAGCAGCATTTATTGACGAGACTGTCCTTTCCTCAATGAGTGTTCTTGGCACCTTTGTCAAACATCAGTTGGCTATAGATATGTGGATTAAATTTCTGGGTTCTCTATTCTGTTCTATTGGTCTATGTGTCTGTTTTTATGCTAATACCATGCTGTTTTGGTTACTATGGTGACGTGGCCCGTTTCTAGGGGCCGAGAAATGAACACAGAGACAAAGAGACACAAACACACACAAAGACGGTACAGGACTGCAGCAAATTTTTTGCTGTAGTTTCTTTATCTATAACACAGCCTGTCTGGCAACTGTCCCACCGCAATTTCTTTGTTCCCGCACTGTCCCGACTCAACATGTCCCTGTTCCTTGTTGTTTCGTCTCCAGCGAGCAGATGTTTGCATCTGAACTCTCTAGCCCCTCCTGTTCGCAGGGTTAGGCCGCCCTGGACTTGCGTGCAAGGCTAAGGCATGTTCTTGAGAAAAACAACAAGGAAACATTCCCAGACAAAGTGTCCTCTACACTATAGTTTTATAGTATATTTTGAAGGCTGGTAGTGTCCTGCCTCTAGCTTTGCTCTTTTTGCTCAGGATTGCTTTGGCTATTCCATGTCTTTTGTGGTTCCATACAAATTTTAGGATTATTTTCTATTTCTGTGAAGAATGTAATTGTGATTTTGATAGAAATTGCATTGAATCTGTAGATTGCTCTGGGAGCATTGTCATTTTGACAATATTAATTCTTTTCATCCATAAATATGGGATATTTTTCCATTTGTTTGTATTCTCTTCAATTTCTTCCATTAGTGTTTTATAGTTCTCCTTGCAGAAGGTTTTCACTTCCTGGATTAAATTTATTCTTTGGTATTTTACTTTTTGTGGAGCTATTGTAAATGGAATTGCTTTCTTGACTTTTTTTCAGCTAGTTTATTGATCATGTATAGAAATGCTACTTATTTTTGTATATCGATTTTGTATCCTGCAACTTTACTGTATTTGTTCATCAGTTCTAAGAGTTTTTTAGTAGAGTCTTTGGGTTTATATAAGATCACCTCATCTGCAAAGAGAGACACTTTGATTTTCTCCTTTCCAATGTGAATGCCCTTTATTTCTTTCTCTTGGCAAATTGCTCTGGCTAGGCCAGGGGACATGTCTGCTGAGGGTGACCTGTGAGGTTGCTTCTTATCACCAGGATATGGGTGCAAGGCTTTTTGGCTATCCTGGGAGTGTGTCAGCCAGGGGTGGTGGCACACGGGGCTATTTTTCAGGTCCAAGATGTGAGCTCTTGGCTGGCCTAGGGCTGTGCCTGCCAGGGGTGGCCTGCAGGACAGTTTCTCAGGCCTTGATTGTGGGTTCAGCACTGTTGGCAAATCAGAGGCATGTCTCTGGGAGGGGCAGGTATGTTGCAGGGTGTTTCTCATGTCCTGAATGTAGGTGCGGAGCTGGACCAGGGGCAAATCAGCTGTTGGGGGTGGGTCTCTTCTGTTTGGAGGAGGGCCCACAGTGGTTTGGCTGGCTCGAGGGCCGTTTTATCTAGGTAGAGCTGGCAGACTGTTCCTCTGACTGAACGTGCAGCGGGGGGGCGTTAGTTTCCCTGCTGTGCAGGACCAAGAATCACAGCTGATCTCGGGCCCACACTTCGTGCACCTCTTATTGTGGTGTTCAGCCACCCTGTGGGCTTGATGTAATGAAGACGTATAACCAACTCCATAAGATAGAAAATTTAATAAATAAGAACTACAAAAAAAAAAAAAAAAAATTAAGTTCCCAGGCCAGTACAATTTGCTGACCAGAACTTTGTAATCTTCTGTTGCACTGATGCATTCCCTTTTGAGTTTCTTTCCCAGAAATGGTGGAGCCTCCTTGCAGCCGCGAGATAACTGCAGAGACTTACACCACCTGTTTGTCCAGAGAAGACAAGGTAAGAGACACCCCACCACAGATTGTGAGCAAGGAGCCACTGAGCAGCCTACTCCCCACATCCCACCTGCACACAAGGCTGAAAGAATGACCAATATTAACCCCTAGCTCGTACTACTAAAATCCCCACCCTGGGGGTGACTTATCCACTGTTTTTCAATCATGGGATGCATGTACTAGAATGATTTCTTACTGTCTTTGTGTGCCTTGTACTCCACCCCAAACATGTAATGATGCTCACTCCCCTCATGCATCCATTTCACCTCCAGAAAACCCTCTGACCCTGTTGGTCAGGGAGGCAGATTTGAGGCAGTCCATTCCTCCCACCTCCCGGCTGATGCATCCTCTGCAATAAATCCTTTCTTCCTTGGCAATCCCTGTCATCTTAGTAATTGGCTTTCTTTACAGTGAGCAATAGAGATCCCCCCTTGTGGGTTCCTTAACAGATGGAACCCCGGTGCTGAAGAGGTGCAGTGGCTACTGGCACTCCAGAGATGGCTCTGATCTCAAGATGACACTGTTCTGCAGCAGCTTGGTTCATGGCGGGAGGGTAGGGGAGTGCACCCTTTGTGCTCCTAATTTGGAGTGAAGCAGCTGCTAATGTGTCTGGAAGCTCTCCAAGCTGAACTCAGGACTGTGGGGTTCTCCGGTTATAAGGACTGTAAGGTATTTTTAGTGGCAATCGTGGCTGATGGGGATCTTTTGTTTACCTTTTCCCCTAAATGGAAAGCCCCTCCTGACTCCTAGCCTGTCTAATCCTCCAGGCAGGGGAGATGGGGCTGCAGAGGCCAGTGCCTCCATGCTGTCCTCCTGGGCTTCCAAGCACCACAGGTACCTCTCTACTCCCTCACTGCATTCTAGTGCTCTCCCTTTAGTGTTCCAGTCAAATCTTAAGCTATTTATTCGTTCCCTTGGTCCTTTGTGGGGCAGATGACACCATGCGTCTCTCTTCAGTCAGCTTGATGACATCTCATCTCAGAACATCTTTAAAAAAATATTTCCCCCTTTGGCAACTTTCTGCCATAACCATAGTTTCATGCATACCCTTTTGAACAAAGGAATTTGAGGGGAGGGATGCATCCTTGAATGGCCAAGGGAGGCTCTAACAAACTATGGTCCTTTAATTACTGTTTAAATATCTGTCTGGAATCTTGGCATTTCAGGAGCCAACAATAGCCAAAAAAGGATGCAGAATACCACATAGCTGAAATGGTGCAATGTCACCTCTTTTTCCTCTCTTAATGAATTTCAAGTTGAAACTCAAAAGGGACCATGAAATAGTGGAATAAAAATAAGACACTTCAAACTCATTCTATTTTTGTTTCCTGAACTCAGTAGCTCTTAAAATTGGAAGGCAGAATCCAGGTGTTATCATGGTATTAGCCTGGGGAGATGCGAGAGTGGAGGTCATGCAGTTAAAGGGCACCAAAGTATGCATACTGCATGAGGGATTAATTGCCAGGAGCACATGAAGGGAATTATGGCAGTTAACACCCAGGGCTTGAACAAATACCAATGTGAGAAAATAGTCATATCTGCAAACATAAGAGGGCTCTAAATGGATAAAGACGAGATTAGCTTCTTTTTTTCATAAATAATAGAAGATCCTGTGAGGGAAAGTCACCAAAGATGGGCTGCATTGGTAGCATAGCCTAAATATTTTTAAGTTTAAATTCTGAACTATGCTCGTGGTAATTGAGACCCTGTTAAAAAAAAATATGGGAGGAATACCTTGTGGTGTTTTCAGGTTTTGTGGTGTACCTTCCCGTCAAGTTTGCTTGTTTCATGACTCTGTAGCTATAATGCTGTATATTGAAGATTTAAGTTTATCATACAGAGGCCAAGGCATTATTAGATCCTAAGCACTGAATGGGAATTCAATTATGTTCTCTCCATCCTATTTACTAAAGCAGAAAATTGGAATCCTTAGTCTTAGAACAGTGTTTCTCATTTGTGGGTAGGGATGGAACAGAGACATGCCTTTCCCCAGGAAAGCATATCTCATTCTCCCAGGGGGTGTATGAAAATACATATTTAATATTATAAAATTTTAAAGTTGAAATACCACAAAAGCCATTATTTTTATAATGTAAACTACATCAAAAAAGCTAAAGGAAACTTCTTGGCTGATGAAAATGCATAGCCTCTCAGTGATTCCATTGTGAAGACAAGAGCAAGGGCTCTGGACATATGCAAAGGAGCAGAAACTCTGGGGCAGGGAGGATATTTTTATGTTCATTAAGAGAGGACATAGGTTAAAAAACATTGAGAAGCATGGTCCTATACCAGGGACATCTGCAGCAGGTTTCATATCAATGATATTCTTATTCTATGCTCAACTAGAAAATTCAATTTAATAGAAACTTCCTGAGCATTTTGATTAACAGGAGATCAACTGTTACCCATTTTTTTCCCTTTCTTTTGCGTTAAGTATTTTTGAAAGTATATAGACCTGACCTTCATGCAGTGACCTGTTTGAAGCCAGAGGTATTCTTTATGGTACTACAGAATTCTTCTAGTGCTGGGGGCAGTTTGCTGGGATAGAAGGAAGAGGAATTATTGAGAACAGATGGCCCTTTTGATTTGATTCTTCGCAAAATAGGGTAATAGAGTGCTCACTAATGCATGGAATCTGTTACATCTATTCTCTTGCTTGCTTGGAGGAAGCACACGAGTAAGAAATGTCTTTCTTCATTTTTTCATTTCTCACTAAGCTTGTTGGGAGAATAAATGACATTAGGAATTCTGTGTAAGTGTTAAATTCATTCCCGCTTTTGAATCTAGCACTGTTTAATGTTACAAAACCACCAGGGGAATTTGAGAAAATGAAGAAAAGGATGTAAGCCATGTAATTATCAGACAGTTTGAAGAATAGGGTTTTCAACCACGTTTTTCTTAAAACCCCAAGATTTCCTGCCAAAATTGAAATGCAGAATCCTTAATATAGGGTTAAATCGTTCAAGAATTTTTATCAGCCAAGTTCACAGGCAAAATGCAACATTAGCTTTAAGAATCATATTTTTCTTTCCCTTTTACCTTTTTAATGTGAAGAGTGTGCTTTTAATAAAAATACTTTCCAAATGTCTTTTTGATGATTATATCTGCTGTAATCAGCAGAAATGTGCACTCTGACATGTATGGAGACCACGGAGTAGTCCTAATATATGCAGCATGGACACTAGGGAGGGCTCTGTGCTCATTGCTGGGTTTTTCAACTTAGAAAGGATTTGGAGAAATACAGAAGAGGTCACAAATACCAATAAAGAAGTTAAGGGATCTGAATTCAAATGCTGAAGCCAAAAATTATAATTTATATATACTCAGGAGAGAATAGGAGGCTCAAGTTGCCATAGGAGGGATCTAGATCAATATTTGTCACTAGTGTTCTGAGGGATGTCAATAGCTCTTTCATGAAAAAGGCCACTTCCATGAATAAAGTCATTGTAAACCATATTAATAGCTTCCAGGAATATTCCTAATGCTTACTGTGTCTGGCATTTGTGACATGAAGATGCAGGGCTAGATGTCAGTCACATCGTAGTATGAGTTATGTGGACAGGGCTTATTGAAAGGAGCTGGAAGCCAGTCTGTGGAATGTTCTTCCAATCATCAGAGTTGTAGTATTGTAAGCAGAAGAGTCAATTCTCATTGATGCCTATTCAAAATCATAATATAAGACATGATATGATCAATCATTCTAGAAATCAATTCTATTTTTCTACAAAGAATGGTACTCTAAAATTTTCATGAAAAAGTAATCAAAGAGTAAGAAATAAAAAAGTATGAAAAAGGTATTATAGAAGTGAATCCGGCAGTTATTTACTTAGTAAACATAGTATGTTGTTTTTCTGAATTTGGTAATGTTTGTGGTATTTGTCAACTTTTAAAAATTTTCAATTTATTGTGATTTCTTTTTAGTCTAAATCCATATTGAATTTTGTGCCTAATTCTCTATTTTTTAGTTCTTTTTTTCCAAAATACCCCCCCGCAACCTGCCCAAATTGCATAAGCTTTAGGCCTCCTCAAACCTGGATTTGTAAGTGAATATGCCATTTTAGTTTAAAATAACAAATTCCAGACTTTTTGTCTGTCTAGATGTGTGTGCAAAGATCTGAAACACACCCTGAGGAGGGCATTTCTCAAATGTCTCTCGGGGCAGTTAATCTGATCTGTCAGCATCCTCATTGTTCTCACAATTTTTTTTATTAGTAAGTCTGGAGTGGATTTGGGCTCTGACAGGGCTTGTGATTAAGTAGCTTATCCGATGTTTGGTTCTCAGCACTGTCGAAAAGGATTAATTCAACATAATTTATCAAGAAGGAAATAAATCATGTTAATTCTAATGAACCTAAATAAGAGTAAATCTTTCTTGTTCTTAGAGACAATCACAGTGAATGAAATAAAATGGAGAAGAATGTAGGGCTTCTATCCATTAATAAAAGGAGTAGTCTTGTTTGTATTGGTTACTGATGTGTTTCAGCTGAGTCTTTTCTTAGCTATCATTTGAAATATATTTATCTACAACGAAATAATAGAGTACACAATTCATCATTCAGCTGCTGTTTGCCCTCAGATCATAATGGAGCCATAGTACTTTGGTTCCCAGTGAGTGATTTCTCTTTGGGGCTTGGTGAGAACTCAGATTCTCTTAGTACAGATATCTTAATTGAATGTACATAATGACAAAACATAGACAACAGAACAAAAAGGAAGGGCAGCTAAATGGCTCTGCTTGAGTGAGTTATAACTCAACACTTTCTGGAGCAAAGAAGCCAGTAAAGCAACAATGGTGTCATTGTCAATGAATTCTGGGGTGATGGGAGGTGCTTTTCTCCTACAAATGACAGATTCTGGAAATCCTAACCTTGAATTAGAATTCTGAGTTCTCCCATGCTGTGTATTGTGTACTCAAGGACCTGGAGCACCAAGAGCCTACCTGACCTGTGAACACAATATTAGGGCAGCTGCCTCCTCTTAAAGCCTCCATCTAGCCTTTCCCACTTCTCTCTCCACCGAACAACCCAACCTTATCTCTTAACCATTTTTATTTTCTTGCTTGTATTGTATTGGTTATCACAGTACCTGCCACTAGATAGGTACTCAAATGTTCTTTGAATTAATGATAATTTCCATGAATAAAATTTGTTATTAATGATGACAATGATACAAGCAAAAATAGCTACCATATATTACATGCCGAAAACTTTTCACAATGTCTTTTTTGAATCTTCACAGAAATTTGTAATTGTTTCTATTTAACAGTTCAGAAAAATGAGACTCAGAAATTAAGTAATGTATCCAATATTATATAGGTAAGATTGTACAGATAAGATCTTGTTTTGGTGGGGAAATGGACCTAAGTACTACTTATTTCTATATTCATTCTCTATAGAATAAAATTGTGTTTGTATATTATAACTGTGTTTAATACACGATTCATATATGTGTGTGTATATACATATATATGAATCTCCTATCTGTTTCTCTTAGTATAATATGACCTCATTGAGGGCAGAGACAACTTCTATTTCATATTAGTATTTCCAAATCCTTATAAGAACCTACTTGTCTAGTAAGTTCATTAATGGATCTTTATTTTCTTCCCGAAAAGCCTTTCTGGGCATTTTCTCTGGTGCTTGAGACTAGCAGAATGTGCATGCAGGTGCTTTGATTTAAGACAGATCAGTTCAATCGTATTTAAAGTATTTAATGTCCAATACAGTGCAGAAAACTATCAGATTAGAAATGGGAAGAGACTCTTATCTCTAATAAAAAAATGGGCATAATTTAACTTTGTAATTGGAAAGAAATGGACTCCTTAAATAGGTTATAGCTTTGAAATCTTCTACTCGTGTACTCAATGATTAGGTTCTTGAAAAGTACCTTTGTCTTAGTATAAGTTTCCCTGAAAAAAGAAACTGAGTTAAAAGCTTGAAGGCATGTGGTTTATTTGGGAATATGATCCTAGGAGCAGAAGTGAGGGAGGAAGAGAATGAATAGGGAAGAAGGAAAGCCAATACAGTGATGCCAATACAACGTCCGCTATTATGGATGACCGGTTACTTAATCCTCTGGGGAAAAATATGTCTAATAACTATCCACCTGAGGGAAGAAAAGAGAAATATTTATGCATCAGCTCCTCTGCCTATCATCAAAGTCAGCCCCATACGGTGTTAAATCTCCTGCATTTCCAGATTACAAATATGTGAGTCAGCTGCGTAAGGGGAAGGCCTCCGGGTGATCAAAGCCTGTAAAACCTGCTCGTGGCCGTGGCCATAGTGGCTAGAATGAGAGATGAAGCTAAGACGGCTTTCAGTGATGTTCAAGAAGTGTCAGATACACTTGGGTAATTGAAAATACTTTCATCAAGATAGATTTATACTTAAGAAAAAACAGGATATATTGAGCAGGATAAAAAGTGTTTTTTTTTATCATCACATTAACATGAAGGGCAAATTAACACCAGCTTATGGTGAAGAAGTAAACAAAAAAGGGTTATGAAGCAAAAAAGTTTCTAATGATGTCCAGTCCATCTGGAAGACAATGCCATAAGTCTATTAGCTACACTAGTCTTACCTCCTATATTAAAATAATTTTTACATGTGAAGTTTTTGTTATAACTAATGATGTCCTGAACTTAATGTGTTCGTTAACATTAATGATATTGTTGTCTATTCTTGTTTCACCAGCATGAACCATTCACCTGGTGTGGGCAGCATCTTTACTTTTTTCACTGAGGTGAAAGTTTGGAGGCTTTGGCTGCTCCTTTATCCCTGCAATGTTAACTAACGTTTTCCAGTGTAATATTTTAGCTTGAAAGCTAACATTTTAAAATTGTATATTATAGTAAACACTTGGCCTACAAGGGAGTTCATGGAGTATAATCTCTGTACATCTGAACAATGCAGTAACATGAAAATTGGGGATGCTCTGGATGGTGAGCATATCTGCTGGCATCATGCTATAGGTGCGTTAAATTGTTTTTATTTCATGGCCTTGCAGAATTCTTAAGCAGCATTGCTTTCTAATATAGCCTAGTGATTGAAATAATCTGTCTAGAGCTTTGACTACTAGATGCAAGATCTCTGCAATGTCATTTTGGGTAGGAATCTTGAACTACATTGTGAGATCTAATTTAAGCATGGGCCCCTGAAGAACTGGATAGTTCCTACCATAAAACTGTTAGACTGTTAGGTTATCACGGAGGGAAAGTGGAAATAAAAACAAAGAATAGTAAAGAAACAACCTCACATGTGAATGATGGTGAGAAAGGGGAACATGAGTTCTCAGATCATAAAACACATTGAGTATCAAGTAGAATCAATAAAAATATATCAATTTCTAGTCACGGTTATGAAAATTAAAAATGTCAAGGATAAAGAAGTGATATTAAAAGCTATCAAAGGATAAAGGAAGATTTCTTTCAAAGAAACAGCTATTAGACAAAGGGTAAGATTGTAGATAAGGAATAAATGAATTTGGAAAGAAAATAGAGAAATATTGTTCAAGTGCTTAGGGAATTTAATTTTTAGCCTGTGATTTTATAATTTTATACCCAGTTATCATTGTAGAGAGTGAAAGTGAAGACATTTTTAGGTATACAAAGACCAAACCCACAATCTCTCACTTAAAGAGCTATTAGAGGATAAATTATAAATTTTACCAAAGAGAAGGAATAGGATAATGTTATGAGCACACATACTGATAAAATTTAACTATTGACCATAAAAATGTTACCTACTTAAGTTTTTTTTTTTACATTAAAAGATAATTATAAAACTCTAAGCAAAAATAGAGTAGGAGTGTGAATGTATACTAATTGTTCTTGCAATATTTGGGGGGAGGATAGAAATATGGAAGAACATTACACTTTGTAAGAAAAGCTAGAAATAAATAATGTATATTAAGATTGAAGGACAATCTTGACGAGGAAAGAGATTTTAGTTAACTAAACCCCAGAATACATCCACTATACCTTATACCTGTGGCTTTTACTGTGTGACCGTAATTAATTTGTCCACATAATTTCTCATTCAAATTGGGATGTTTTTGAGAGTAAAAGATGGTATGGTGAATAACAAAGCTAGGACACAGGCAGAAACTTAGAGTGTCCCAGCTACCTCAAGACATACAGTCATGTGAACTATGATGAATACAATTATTTTTCCTCCATAAAAATCAAAAAGTGTCTTGGGCTTTCATGAAAACTGATTCCTTTCCCCATTCCCCAAGCTTTCTATAATCCATTTTCTTACCTGGCATTTCTGAATTTGCACAAGTTTCACAGCTCAATTATTTTTCTAGGGCCTTTGCTATGGTAGCAAAATCTCACTTTCACATCTAGAAACTTTATTCTTTTTTAAGCTGAGTAAATTAGATCTAGATGATCTATCCAAGCTCATGTAGTCAGTGAAAACAAAAGTAAGATGATAGCAATGGTCTCTTTTCCTATTACAATGATGGTTTTCAAGTATTTTTTAGGCAACCCCCTTATCTATACAAATGAAAATGTGCTGTTTTGATGAATACAAACTGATACTGACTTCACAGCACTTGTGTCTCTTACCTCATTAGCCCCACCTGTGTCTCTTAATGCACAGAAACAACCACAACAATGAGGATTGAACTGGTTACTGATAAGCCAATGAATTTACTGCTTTGAATGAATTCTCCACTCATGTCTAGTCAGGTCTGGGTAGGTTGAGGGTGGGGACCAAAAGGCAGGGAGCATTGGTCATTGCATAGCCCATTCTTCACTCAGAAGTTGACTTAAACATTTATGACCATCTCCTTGTATATAACCTTGACTTATTTTCTTTGGTTCTGGTCCAGATAGTACAAATTCAACTTGGATTAAAATCTTAAGGTATTATCCCTGTTAATAGAAGTGTGGGATCATTTCACATCTGGTAGTGATTCCTTGTTTTAAACCATTAGATAAAAATCTAAGCACTTTGGTTGAAAATAGAGCTTGCAATTGCATACTAGCTACTCAAATAATTTTTCTTCCTTTCAGTGTGAACCAAACAACAATAAAATTCATCTCTCTAGGTAATGATTTGGAGCCCTGTGGTTTTCATATACTTTCTTCTTACTGCTGCATAAACCGGGTTAGCTTTTCATCTTGTCTTTCTTAAGCGTCCTAAGTTTCTGTGGTTTAGAAAGAGAAACATCTCTGGGTGAATGGAATAGAGACAAAATTTGCTTTTACCTTCCACTGTCTTTCTCCAATGACTTCAGTCACTCAGCTCGAAGCCCTGCCTTATTTTGGGGACTTTCCCCTTATCCCTGCCTACCATATCAATCGCTTGCTAAGGTCTGCTGAGTCCTTTCTGAATGATGTATTCCTGTCACCATTCCATTCCTGTTGTCTCTTCACTCTAGTTTTGTTACCTCTAACCTGAAGTACTCTCAATGACTGGCTATTCCTTACAGCTGTGGTTCCCAAGCCCCAGGCCATGGCTTGTTAGGAAGCGGATGGCACAGCAGGAGGTGAGCATGGACAGGTGAGCGAGCGAAGCTTCATCTGTATTTACAGCTAGTCCCCATTGTTCTCATCACTGCCTGAGCTCCGCCTCCTGTCAGATCAGTGACGGCATTAGATTCTCTTAGCGTGAACCCTGCTGTAAACTGTGTACCTAGGTTGCACACTCCTTATGAGAATCTAATGCTTGATGATCTGAGGTGGAGCCGAGGCAGTGATGATAGTGCTGGGGAGCAGCTGCAGATACAGATTACCATTAGCAAAGATGTTTGATTGCACAGAGACCATAATAAATCAATTGCTTGCAGACTATCAAAACCCTATCAGTGAGTGGCAAATGACAATGTAATAATAGAAATAAAGTGCGCAGTAAATGTAATGCACTTGAATCACCCCCAAACCATCCACCCCCTACCCTGATCTGTGGAAAAATTGCCTTCCATGAAACCAGTCCCTGGTGCCAAAAAGGTTGGGGACCGCTGCCTTATAGAATAAGGACCAAACATGTAACCTGGAATTCCAGGCCCTTCTCCTTTTGACCCAAACCCCTTATTTCCTGCAACTCTTGTACATCCTTTGCTTCAGAGCACTACTTTATATAAACTGTATTCCAGAGAGCAAGAGAAGATTCATAGGTCATTCCTCCTTGCCCGCATACCTAGAGGTTGCCATCAGGGAGAGGACACTGAGTAGGTCAGCCTTTGAACTCCCATCCTTGTTTCAAACAGAGCAGTTGCATTTTTCTTATTGGGTTCCCTCATAAGATTTTGTTTAAACTAAAGTTTTATGGATTTATGAAGTTTGAAAATCATTGCTCTTCCAGAAAACTGGAGTCCCCTGCTATTTCTAGTCCCTGCTCCAAGTCTTCTGATGTCTGTGTGCTTGTGTTTGTATTCTCTGGTATAGGCTCCACATGTGGAGATTTTGGTGTCTTTGTCGCTGAGGAGAAAGCCATCGAAGCAAGGTGGGGTGTTGTGCACAGAAGACATTCTCCTAGGAGGGATGGGAAGAGGTCTGAGGACAGAGCTGTGAAGGACTTTTGCAGTGGGCCCTTGCCATTTCCTCTAACTACTTTTCCAGCC
Source organism: Propithecus coquereli (assembly GCF_000956105.1). Classification (NCBI taxonomy): domain Eukaryota; kingdom Metazoa; phylum Chordata; class Mammalia; order Primates; family Indriidae; genus Propithecus; species Propithecus coquereli. The sequence goes on from NW_012141636.1 coordinate 4,789,029, forward strand.
TTATTTTTCACAACTTTCTTCATGCAAATACACGTTAGCCAAATGGAGCTTCTCTCTCTTCCACCTACGCACTTTCATCTGTTTGCTAATGTTGTGCCCTATTCCTGGAATGCTCAGTCTTTCATCTCCACATGGTCAAAGTATACTCATCTCTCCTGGCTCAGTTTAAATTCCACTCCCAGGGAAAGCCTTCTCAAGCCACAGCTGAACATAATTCTCTAGCCGTATCTTTTTATTTCTCCCTCTGTTATTTTACTTAGCACTACCCACGTGGAGTTGCCTGTCTGGGTGTTTATGTTAAAGGCTCAGTCCCCCCACAATACCATGACCTCCGGAAGTCATGATCTGATTTTGAGTTTGTAGATCCTGTGCTAGTTGTCATGGCCATCTTCAAACTGGCTAATTTATGCAGCCAAATTTAATTTTTTCACATTTAGCTGAAAATATTGGACTGCCTACATCAATGGTGATACATAACATGGGCCCAAGAGCACAATTCAAACTTTTGAGAACTCTTGAAGCAGCTAATTTAATTCCTTCTGGTTATGGGAACAATGTTTTGCAGTGAGCCACAGTCATCCACAGGCAGTAAAACTCCCTCTCCTGTCAGCTGTATTTATAGCATAGTCAGTGAAGAGCATTCTCCCCCACTAGCGTCTCGAAGGTTTCAAGGAAGATGTGGGCATTATTAATAAGGCTCTTCAAGGTTTATGCCAGCTCTTTTTGGGAGACAATGATTTGTACTTTATTTTAAGCATGTAGTTTATTTCTTTTCATTTTTTGGGGTAAGATTTTTATCTGATTCTATCTACTAAATTATCTTTGCCAGGCATAGATTTTTCTCACTCTGCAAAGGGTTTAGAAAATTTGTAACATAAATTTTATTTTCCAATTTAAGGAAGAAACCTGATGGTCATTTTGGTGTTCTTGTCAGTACTTGTGAGACAGACAGCATGTTAGAACCCATTTGACAAAGATGAACACAAGGTGTGTGATTGACAATAATTGAACAAAAATATTACCAGTGGAACATGGATGCCATCAACTCCTGAAAATAATGATCAAAATTTGACTCCCCAGACTAAGGGGGAAAAGTTAACTCAAATAACTAGAAGGATGACTTTTTTGCTTTGGAAATCTAATTATTAAAAAGATATTAAAGATTTGCTATTACAATGATTGCTTTACTTACACAGGGAGGTGATTTAGTTGAGGAAGATCTATTATTTATATAGGGTTTTTACATCTGCATGCCTTAGAAATCAGTCAGCAGATATTGACTGTATGTCTACTAAGTGTGAGGCACTGGGCAAGCCTAGATGGTGGACCTGCATATGAACAGCAAAACCAGTAGACTGGGAGTTTTTCAAAAACAGACTGTATATTCATTCATCCAGACATTTATCAAGTGTCTCCAACATGTCAAGCACTGTTTAAGCTCTAGTTGGCAGGCCTTTGTAAGAGCAGAAATTACTAGACTGTGTGCCTTTAGGGGAAGATATTTTAAAATTCATTCAATAAATATGCATCAAGTTTTTACTGTATACTAGGTGAAGGGGGGTGGGGTGGGATACAGCACTACAGCATTATTGTGAATCCAGTTGTCTAAGTGCTCTGGTTTTTTTTTTTTTTTTTTTTTTTTTTTAACTCCTTAGGCTTAAGTCTCTGATCAGAGCAGCCCACAGAGTAGCTACTTATCAAATATTTGCAGAATAAATGATGAATGAACAAACTGTTTAAAGATATTTTACAAAGGAAAGTAAACTCATTATTCTCATACAGATAGGAAAATGAACATGTATTAAAGACTTTTAACTCAGGAGGGAATCAGTCAGATGTGATAACTGATTCAGGAGTCAAAAAAGGACACATTTATATATCAGGAATATTTAAATGAATAAATAAATGATGACAAAACTAATTTTTCTCAGGATGGAAAAGACGACAATTGAATCTCCACTGGACAAAATTTGCATGTCTATACAGAAGAATTATCTTGCATCGGTGTCAGTTACCTATAATTTACACTGTTGCAAAATAGTTCAAAGATAAGGAAAGAGTAGAATAAGATAGCCTAGAGGGATGCCCTCTAGACATTGAAGAGTTTTCCATGGAAGTACAATTTTTTCCTACAGAATAGACTGAATGAGGTGTGGCTTGCATAGCTTCACAAGTGGCAGGGAACCCATGGGTCACCTGTCAAAAATGGTTGTCTACCAGACTGCTGTTCTCATGTAGAGCCTACCATATTGGAATTTATTTTGTTTTCTTTATAAAGAATGAATTTTACTTTCCTGTGAGATGGTATGATAAGGTAATATTTTGACACTTTCATCATTATTTTGACATTACTACAAAGCACCTCCATGTACACTACTAAATTCTTTTAACTCTGAAGTAGTCAGGGAGAAGATAATTATTTGTTTTGTAATGAGCATGAAGGCTCAGAGAGGCTAAATTAAGGAAGATGGTGGTGGCACTGGGATTCAAACTTCCGTTTTCTGATTATAAATCTTTCTCTATCACAAAGAGCCAAGATTACATCAGCAATAAAGTGTGAAAAAAATCCTGTGTTTATTTGTGTTACAAACTTGGGCCAGGATTTTAATTGGGAAGAGAAGAATTAGCACATCTTTTCATCTTATATGTAGGCACACGAAAATGTGCATTTCCTAATTTCTTTATTGTATAGCTTTCTTAAAATGACCCTGGATAGAAAATGCTTGAATGGCATCATCATTCTATATGACATAAGTCAATAATAACTAAGGACTTTTAACACTGAGCACTGAACACTTTCCAATTTTATTTCCTACTTCTGGGAACTAGGAAATATTTTGTGTTTTCTATCAAGTCTCTAACTCTTAATATATGGGGCTGTAACTTTCATTTTCATCATTATTATTATTATCAATAACATTTATTAAGAGTCTCCATGGCATCTCTGTTCCAGGCAGTATGTTAATTTAAAAAAAATCTTATCTCATTTTTTTCTCCAGAATACTTTTAAAGGAAGATATTTTATACCCATTTTATAGATAAAACTAAACCTCAGAAAGATTAACTTGGTCAAGATCACACAGAATGAGAGGTTAAAGATCACTTCTGATTCTAGATCCTGTTTCCTTAATCATTACGTTGTATAATGCAAATCATTTTAAGTTTATCAGGCTGTGTTCAGTGATTGCTTGTTACTGTGAGAATGATTAAAGAGTGATGAAAATTTATGAAGTGTTGACACAGGGCTACATCCATTAAATATCTACAAAAAAATGCCAGGAGACTGATGTTTAAGTTATGTGAGTACCATTGCAGGGAATGAGAGACTTTTGAGTTACATTTCAGACTCAGGGACTCAGTGTTAGGGCTGGAAATTTTTTTATTCGTAATAAGCTTATGCTCAGGCAGAGCTTTCTTCTCCACGATTTTTCATGCTAAAGCTTAGGATCCTCAGATGGACTTTTCTTCCTCCTCAGTCACCTCATGTATGTTCCCTATAGCATGAAATATGTGGTTTAATTACTCAAGCAATGGGGTTCCTCTAATTTCCCCTGGAAGACAGTTTCCCAATATAATTGTCTTCTATGCTCTGCCACTTTCCTTGGTGGTCAGCCTGCATTGTCTGTCATAGGCTTAATTTTGTTTCCTTCTTCTGGCTCCTTTCCTTTCTGTTATAATTATCCTCACTGGGGCAGTAACATTTCCTGCTTAGTTCGATTTTTCGCCCCCCTCCAAAAACCACGGGCAAAGGTAATCGAATTGCGCTCTGATCTCTTGTCATTTGGCTGAACAAGCATCATCCCCATTAGCCAATCTCACCTTTGAAGCCGGTTCTTCCCCTTTCTCCGTTAGCCTTTTCTTACTTTCCTTTTACCTACACAGGACAGCAAAGAGCAACCCTCTGAGCAATTATGTTTAAGCCCATTAGAAATAACCTAGCACAAAAATCAACAAAATCTCCAAATCATCGTATGTTTTAGACTTTAAATTACCAAGGTATGAAATAAAACTTAACTTCTTTCTTCCTCCTTTTTTCCTGGGGCCTCATTCAGAAGGCAGAAGGGTCTAATTTAAAAGTCTTCTATATACTTTTTCCTTTTCTTCAATTTTATGCTGTTGAGATGAAGACTCAAAAGAATTGGGTCCTATTCCCTATGTTTGACCAGAGATTCATCAATACACTCCATTGTACCCCCGTTTCCTCATCAAATGGGTAGCCATATGTCTGTTAGCTTAATGTGTAAAGGGCCTGTTGTCTTTAGGTTAGTTCTCCTGGACTCTGGGTAGCTTACTGTCTCCACTCAAGACGGATCTTCAGCCACTTTCGGATCAGAACTTTGGTTTTCTGATTGCCCTGCACATGACCCTTGCTCCCCTACAGACTCGAGAACAGATTCCTGGACACATGCCTGGACTCACATTGCTTTTTACAAATTCTCCTAACTTATTCCTCTGGCATCTCACACAGCTGGCCTGTCTCGTCTGGATCAATAGCAACTGCACACAAATCATCTTGTGTGTTTTCCAGAATAAATCTTTTATTAGTGCAGATTGCTCCTGAGGACACTGGGAAGTTGTCTTCACTGGGAGCTGGGAGACATGGATCCAAGCTCCAGCACTGCTATTTATGTCTGTGTTATAAAAGTAACTTTCTAATTTCTAGAAAGCTTGGCTTCTATATGAGGAAAACGGGGATTATAACAATGCCTGCTTCATGTATTTAATTGGAACATAATATAATCCAGGCCCAGACACTTTCTTTTAAAGTGTCATACAATTATTTGAAAGTTTATTTCCTGGAGGAAAAAAAAAATTAACCCATTCAAGACTGCATATAGACAATTCCTTATTGTCTGGAACAAATCTGTGATTCTTAATACTAGAGTTTTCACAGGGGTTCAGGGCCAAAATATCATCCTAAAAGATATATACTATCTATACTCGTCCAATATTCCTTTGCCCCCTGAGGACAAATGGGATAGATTATGATCTTGGTACTTTCAAGTTCAGGATTCTAGTGGGTTTTTTTCCTCAGATATTTTCTAACAAAAATTTAACTATTTCATTTCTTTTTCCAGGTATTTTGGTTTTTCTTTTTGTCACATTGCTACCTACACATTCTGCAATGAGACAGGCCTTCAACAGGAACATTTGTGCACTATTGCTCTTGCCTCCATGAAGACTCATAATTGTAACAACTAGGTTTTTAAAATTTCTTCATTAATGTGTATAGCAACCATACTATAGCAAATTTGCTCCATTACTTTTCTATTAAAGCATTGCAGTTGATAATTTTAGGGTAATTAATTTTTCTCAACAAACTTGCTCTAAAATGTGCAAACAGTTGGCATATGATGCTGCAGTATCATTTGTTATTGTAATTGACTGTAATTTTTTTTGGCTACTGTAATTCATTTGTTGTTTATTTCAGAATGGATGTCGTCTTGTTTTTACATGTGATGGATATTTTCTCCAATACAATCAATTTTTAAAAAGGATATTCCTTCTCAGATTTTTTTCTGTTAGAATTATGGCCCTCTATCCCAGAAGTGATATATTTGATTTTAATTGTTTATGCTCTATCTATTCTGTTGCAGTCACAAATGAAAGGAACTTTGGAAAGTCATTTAATTAGTTGCTCTGCCTTTAGGCAAGAAGGAGCCTAATAGAACCATTTGCAGGATCTATGCAGAGAGATCTGCAAGAAGGGCAATTTCACTCTCCTTTTGGGCAATCACTTTTCAAAGATGAAATTAGTAATTCTATTGCAGCTTTCCTTTTGGAAAAAGTTTTTTCTTAAGTAAAATTAGATATGCCTATTGGATTACATTTATTGCCATAACTGAGGCTTGGCTGTCACCTAGCAGTATGCTTAAGATGCTTTCTTATAGTTTTCTACGATTTCTGTATTTTGTTCGCTCTTATCCTGAAATGATTTGCAAAACACCCGTCTGTTTTTAATTACACCTGTGGTTAGTTTTACCTGCTTGCAATCAAGAACCAAATAGTAGCCTGTGACTCTTCCTTACGAAATATGTGGAATTTATCCCATCTTTTCCTTTCCGATCTCTCACCAGAATGTGTCCTGCTTGGCCCTTGTTAATTTGATCTGGGGTTATAATCAGTTTATTATCACACTTTCACGGTTGCTTACCTACAGTCTTATGGATTCACCATGCTCCCTATTTCCTCCCCACTGGTCATTTTCCCCTCTGCTTATTCAGTTCCTACTAATTTTACTCTAAGGTCAGTAGTTATGTGTTAATAGCCAGAGCCATGGAATTCTCTTGTGCTGCAAACTTCTTGATTTTTCTGCAACAGTGTCATTATCGAACACTTAACATTCTTTCTTCCCAAGGACAGACAAATCTGGATGTCATTAGAGACCAATTTTCTCTCCCTTTCCCTTAACTTAGCAATTTGCCCTTTACTGAGGCCATACTCTCCTAAAGACTCTGCTTGATGCATCAGGTGATGGGAATGTTTTTCCCCCTGGCTGGTGGGAAGAGAAACTATATCTAGCCACGTGTAACCTCCCTGGATTGCTCTTCCTGACACTGTTTGGAGGGTTTTTTTTTGTTTTTTTCCTGGCTTTGGGTATTTTTCCTCAAATGCATGTGATGATTAATACTCAGCTAAAGTTTTGAGGGGTATCCTTTGCAATTTCCAGAGGCTTCTCTAAGTTTTCTTTCTGATTCCCTTCATGGCACATTCTTTCAGCCTTGATTTCCCTCAGTTCTGAACTCCCTGAATGTCTTCTCAGCTGAGGGAGACTGCTGACTTCTGGGCATACTGTTCCAGTGCTATAGCCTAAAGACTCTCCAGGCAGCAAAGTGGATTTTCATGGGGTTCACCTAGCTGGTTTCCCCTCTTTCAGGAATCACTGTCGTGCCAAACCCATTACCTAGAGTCTGAAACTGTTGTTGCATAAATTTTGCCTGTTTTTTTTTTCCAGTCTGTTACTCCATCCCACTCAGGTGTGAACACATCTGAGTTGTGACCGTCAACACTAACTCTACCATAGTAGGCACTGGAGGCAGAGTGGTGGGGAAGGCAGCACTGATGTTTGTCTTTCTCTGCTCCCCTTGAAGGTCCTAGACTGTTCTGTCCTATCTTGGATGTTTCTACATCACTGGGCTGGCTATGTCTCTCTAGTACCTCTTTCCTGGCTCCTACTTCTTACTCCTCTGCCCCCCCACCCCCCAGCTGTCTTCATTTGAATAGCTTAAAAGAACCTCAAATAAAAAAGTGTTTCAAGATTAACTTATTTTTCTAAGCTTATGTTGATTTCCCTTTCATTGGCAGCACTACGTTAGAGTCATCATTATCTCCAGACCTTCCCTCTTCATATTCAATTAATAACAAACTCAGTTATCCAACTATTTATTGAGTACTGATTATGGATTAGACACTCCTTTTAGGCATTGGAGATGTCCTATGACTATAACAGATACAATCCCTGACCTCTTGTAGTTTATCTTCTCATGGGGGAAGGAAGACCATGATGAAAACAAATTATGTATTTAAAGGTAACATGGACTATGGAGAAAAATAAGGTGGGGAAGGTGGTAGGAATAGAAAGGGTGGAAGGGGTGAGAGATACTAATTTTAAATAGTATCACGAGGAAAGTTCTCATTGAAAAGATGACATTTAGCGAAGATTTGAAGGAGGTAAAGGCAGAAGTCATGGGAATACCTTAAGATTCAGGTGTAGGGAACAGTTGGAGAAAAGCCCTCAGGTAAGAATGTGCTTGGAGTATTTCTAGAACAGCAAGAACAGCAGAGCTTAAGTGGAGATAGAAGATGTGGAACAAGAAAGTGATATAGAACATATTGTTTAAGGGGCTTAGAGCTATTGCAAGTTCTTTGAATGAGCAAGGGAAATGTTTTGAGCCAAGGAGTGATGTTATCTGACTTATGTCTTGAAAAGATCACTCTGACTACCGTATTGAGACTACGCTGAACGTGGCCAAGAGTGGAAACAAAGAGACTATTTAGGAGATTGTTGCATAAATTCAGATGAGAGTCCAGGTGACTTGGACTAGGATGACAGCCGCAGAATTGACGAGAAGTTTTCTGCCATAGTTTGAAGACAGAATTGACAGTATTTCCTGATAGATTGGATATGGGTATGTGAGGAAAAGGAGGAATCAAGGATCATCTTGAGGTTCAGGTTTTGAGCAAAAGAATTGAGTTGCGATTAACTGTTGCGGCTCGCTTTTCGCTCCTGAGCTTGGTAGCAAAGGTATAGAATAATTACCTGAAACACAGAGAGAGAAGAGGAGAGACCAAAATCCAAAGGACAAAATGGCCTCCTCAACTAAGTTCCTCCCCCTATTTATTTCCATGGACACGTGCAAAGGGTCAGGGCCATTTGTTAATTTCTTTAACAACTTCCATACAGGTCAGCTGTCTTCAGCTGACCTTTGCACTCAGCAAACAAGCAACTTCGGGCAAGGCGTTTTCGCCTGACCCTTCATTCACCTTGCTCACGTTCTTTCCATGCATCCATCCATCCTTTTTCCTAGGCCCAGCCCCTACAATTAACTGATATGGGGAAAACCAAGGGAAGGGAAGGGATAAGGTAGAAAATTAGGAGCTTGTTTTGGGGCATATTAGGCTAGAGATGTCTATTAGATATCCAAGTGAATGTGTAGAAAAAGAAATTGGATATATAAATCTGGAATTCAAGAAAGAGATCTGATCAAGAGATAAGAATTTAAGGACTATCAACATATAAGTAAAACCTAATGCTGTGAGACTGGAGGGAACACCAAGTGAATGAGTGTAGTCTTAGTACTGAGCTGGGGAAACCCAAGGTTAAGAGGACAAGAAGAAGAAGACAAACCACTGAAGCTACTGAGAAGGAGCTACCAGGAAAGCAAGAATACAAACAGGAGTGTGATGTCTTAGAACACAAGAGAAGAAAGTATTTCAAAGAGAAAAGAGCGATCATCTTTATGTAAAATGCTGATTTATTAAATAAAATGTAAACTTAGAATTGACTATGTTCAATAGTAGCAACCTGCAACATAACTCTTGTTTTTTCCTCGCCTTTTCATTTCTATTGACGGTATTTTTCTTTAAATCATATCTCAGCTAGAATTCAATATAAAAATTCTAAACGAGTCTCCTTGTGTTGCCCCACTAGCATATACAAAAGATTCTCAAACAATGTTTCCTTTCACATCGTTTCATGATAACATTGATGAAAAAAAAAATCCATCCGTGGCTGGGGCCACTGCCTGTGGAGTTTGCATGTTCTCCCCACGTCCGCATGGGCTTTCTCCATGTACTCCAGTTTCCTCTCACATCCCAAAGATGTGCACGTTAAGCGAATTGGTGTTTCTACATGGTCCCAGTCTGAGAGTGTGTGTGTGTGTGTATGTGTGCGCACCTTGCGATGGGACAGTGTCCTGTGTAACGCTAACAGCTCTCTGAGCTGCTGGGAGAGGCTCCTGCCACCTGTGACCCTGAACTGCAATAATTTAGTAAATAATTATCTTACTTGTTTTTACTAATATTTCTTAAATGTATGTATAGCTTATACTATTTTCAATATTTAATATTAGATGTGTTTTGGTCTTTATTTAGAAGTTTGGTGATGTTTTGTGACCAGAAATATGCCACAAGAACTTAACTCTTCTTTACATCAATTAGCCTACTGTAAAATTGGTTTTGTCTTACATCATTTCACTTAAAGTTGCAGTTTCCAAGAACCTATAGATGACGCTAAGTGAGGGTTTAATGTATATATGCTAGTGGGTCAACACAAGAATATATGTGAGCTATATATGTAAATGTGTGTGTGTATATATATATATATAGTTCATATTGTCATTAGAGTGACCTTTCTTAATAATGCTCCCATCACATATTTCACAATATATTGTGTTTGTTTTTCCTTATCTCTGCCACTAGATTTTGAACTTCTCAAGGTGAAGCACATCGATTCTCCCACTGTACGTCTAGCGAATGAATGAAAGAATGAAGGGAAGCCCTCTCTGATGCCTGAAGCCATCATTAATCCTCTGATTCCAATGCCACTCATGTTCATTTAACCCTTGGTGATTATTTATTCTCATTTCATATGCGTTTGTTTAGTCAGATGATATTTAATTGTAAAAGTTAAGATTTGTTAAGCAGGGTCTACCATGTTCCAAGCACTACCCTAAGCATTTTTATCCTTTATTTTCCTGGGCATAATTTTTCTCTCACAATGATCCTATGAGGTAACATTATTATAGTCTTTTTTTTTTTCAGGTGAAGAATTCAAGGTTCAAAGAAGGTAAGCCAGTTGAACAAGGTTGCACAAGGCTACTAAGTGGTAGACTCATGATTTGAACACAAGCATTCTGCCATAGTAAACTATTTTGAAAGCATCATGTATCAGACACTCCTTGAAACTACTGAATATGTCCACATTTTTGTTTGTTGTATCCCTCTGGCCCTTTCTCTGTCCCTAGCATACTGAGCACAGAGCAAGGCACATGGTAGGAATTGAAGAAATAGAAATGTCTACTGCTTGTAGGATGACTAAGACTGCCCTCAGGAAAGCCAAATATCCAGGGTGGCCAGTTTCTCCTATCTAGTCACCACCCAGCATATGGCAAAATTGGCAAAAAGCCCGGCATGAGCAGAATCACTATTCAAAAAATCTGTCATGCAGGAAAGGTACTTGCTGTGTGTGAGAAAAATGTAAGTGCCAGTCAAACTGAAAAGAGCGTTGTTAGGGAGAGAAAACTTTGCAATGAAATTTTTTTTTTTGAAAATTTCTTCAGTTTCCTTATGTGACAACCAATCAACTTTTCCTACTGAATTGGAGTTCCTGGCAATCCCAGGTTAAGAAGTAACAAATAAGAGGAAGTATCTTCTTTTTAATTTGGAAGCTTGAACAAGTGGCATTTTTTGCTGATGTGCTATTGATTTAAATTTGGGAGAGTATTCTTTATACATAATCATTTCTTTAAAAAAATGTGTGAATTTCTGATATGGTCAAAATTTAGTTACTCTCCAGTTTGTGCCTGTAAAAGCTACAATTACTTCAACTAAAGTCCTAAGGTTTTGAAAAATCTGCATTTTGACATAACCATTTTTCTAAGGACCGTTGTACTGTGAATAAGCTACTTTTATTGAATGCTATCCTTGTGCTAGCTTTACATTATGTTAAATTGTATCACAACCTCTGTGGTTTCAAGAATGAGGGCCTGTTTTTAATGTAAAAAATATCACATTACTATATTATTAATATAATTAGGGACAGAAAGCCAATATGAATACAATTCCATTTTGAAATTAATGTTTTATTCATCTTATGTCAGGCATATGTGTAAGACATATAAGCAGGCTATGACAATGGGTGGTGCACAGAGGATGGATTATGTAGCCCCTTGAAATCTGTGGCCCTCAGCCTGGGAGCTGTAGTACCACTGCAAGGCTGCTTCCCAGATTTGTTTGGCTTTCCTGTCTTTTTGGAGCATTTTATCAATCAGGCCCATAATGTTACAGTTACAGATTCCATGCCAAGGAAAGCATGCCTAACCATTAGAGGAAATAAAACATCCAATAAAGCAAGAAATGCAACTTGACTGCTTTGATACAAGCAAAGCAATAACTATTTAATGGCCGGTAAATTTAATTGCAGAGATGACTTTTTTTTTTTCTTTTTTTTTTGGGTGGCAGTAAATGTAATTACACTTTGGCTCTGTGTTTCTGTGGCCAGCTGTGAAAAGCCATTTGTCGCCTGCCTGGCTGGCTGGGTTGCCTGCTCTGCTCTTGCTGTCAGAGGCATTGCTAACCAGTCCAGCACCAAGCGTACTAAATTGACCCCAGTGTAGTCCTACCTCCTAGCAGATCACCTTTTCCCTTGTTGCTTTTTGGGAAAAAAAACACATAAAGCTTATTTAAGCTTTGGGTACTTAGGTTTCACTGAATTAGAAAATGATACCTGACTTAATTTAGTTTCAAATAATATGAAGTTTCAACTATAAAATTTCTTTTCACACTGGGATATGGGTGGCCTCGTGGTAGCTGAGTTGGCTAGACACCAGTCACTACTCTTATGCTTAAAATTCCAGAGTATGAATTTTCTTTTAGACTGCCTGGAGATGCAGTTTTGTCAAACTGTGAATAGTCTCATTCTGTGTTATGTATTCAGGGTAACCCCTCACTTCTATTTTAGTCTGAAGGAGTTTCTGGGCTCTTTGCTGAGAGCTGAGTTGAATTAGAAAAAGAGGCATGAGCCCAGTAAGTGTGGAGGGCTGTGTGTGTGTGTGTGTGTGTGTGTGTGTGTGTGTGTCTGTGTATGTATGTATGTAGGGTGAAGACAAGGGTGCAGGATGCACAAGAGTGGCACACAGCCAGCAACAACTGGGCATGTGGCATTTCTGTGGATACTGCTGTACTACTGCCAGGGCCACTTGGGTATCTCTGGACATTATGAATCTTTCTTCCTTTTGGGGAAATCATCAGGAATGTGCTAATCAGTCAGACCTAAGTTTGAATACTGCCTCTGCCACTTAATATGTATGTGAAAGTCCACATATGTAAAATGATGACAATATTTCATTTATGATGTGCATAAATGGGCACCATTTTCTGAAAGTTTATTGTCTCTAATACTTTCTAAATGTGGCAAGATAGAATTTTCTGTCACTCTCCTGCTATTTTGTTCCTTCTCCTCCTTACCCCTAGTAGAGAGAAGCCCCTTTAGCATAACAGCACAGGTAGATTATGTTGTTAGAGGTGCTCAACATGAGCAAGACAAAGGTTTGCTTGCATTGTAGAGGCTTCACTCTAAAGATTCTACAAAAGATGAGCCTACCTGCGCAGGGAGTGTGGTAATTAAGGGATTGGGATTTTGTGTCAGGTTCCCTAGGTCTGACTTCTGGTTTTACCACTTACTAGTCGTGTGACTTTGGTTCAGTTGCTTACTCTCTGGGGACCTCAGCTTCTATAAAATGGGAAGAATAATAGCATGTCTGTCTCCTAGATTCAGGCCTATTTCCTTGATCAGGCCTGCAGCCATATGGAACTAGTCTTTGGGAAGAGAGATGACGAGTTGAAAAGACAGAGGGAAGAGAGAAAAAGACCAAAGAGAAAAGGGATTCTGACCCATAGCTAATTTGATGAGAATACACAGAAATGTATAGGCCATCTTCCAAAGTCTGTTTGGGGTGATCTGGGTAAATGTTTCTGTTGCTGGTTGAGTGCTTATGCAGAGAAAGGCTATCTCGGATCACTCTGCCCTCACTCACTGCACTCCAAGGATGTGTTCTTTCTGCTCTTAGAGCATGGCATGACTCCTTCAGGTGTCCATACTGTCTATTGTCTCTTCCAGGTACATTTCCCCACCAACTCTTCAAACTAACTGTTTTTCTCTCATCATTCACGTCTTCCTCTCAGAGGCCCTTCTCTGAAAAATTGTGTTAGGGCATAAACTAAGTTTTTTTCTCTCTCTCTTTTTAAAAATTTATTATTATAATTATTATTAATTTCAGAATATTATGGGGGTACAAATGTTTTGGTTACATGGATTGCTTTTGTACTGCTGAGTCAAAGTTATAAGTGTGCCCATCACCCAGATAGTGTACATTGTACCCGTTAAGTGTGGTTTCACTCGTTCCCTCCTCCCCCCTCCCACCTGCATGATTTCCATTGTTTTACTTCCATCTGTGTACATGAGTGCTGATTGGTTAGTTCCAATTTAATAGTGAGTACATGTGGTGTTTGTTTTTCCATTCTTGCCATACTTCACTTAGGAGAATGTTCTCTAGTTCCATCCAGATTGTTGCAAAAGTATTAGTTCATTTTTTATAGCTAAGTAGTACTCCATGGTATACATATACCATATTTTATTAATCCACTCATGAATGGATGGGCACTTGGGTTGATTCTACTTCTTTGTGATTATGAATTATGCTGCAATGAACATTCTAGTGCAAGTGTCTTTTTCATAATATGACTTTTTTTCCTTTGGGCAAATACCCAGTAGTGGGACTGCTGAATTGAATGGTAGTTCTACTTTTAGTTCTTTGAGGAATCTCTATACTATTTTCCATAGACATTGCACTGGTTTTCAGTCCTGCCAACAGCGTGTAAGTGTTCTTTTCTCTCTGCATCCACATCAGCATCTGCTATTTTGGGACTTTTTGATATAAGCCATTCTCACTGGAGTTAGGTGATATCTTGTTGTGGTTTCAATTTGCATTTCTCTGATGATTAATGACATTGAGCATTTTTTCTTATGTTTATTGGCCATCATCTATCTTTTATTGAAAAGCTTCAGTTCATGTCTTATGCCCACATTTTAATGGTATGGTTTGACTTATTCTTGCTAATTTGCTTGAGTTCTTTGTAGATTCTGGTTATTAGCCCTTTATTGGATGTATAGCATGTGAATATTTTCTCCCATTCTGTAGGTTGTCTGTTTGCTCTATTGATTGTTTCCTTGGCTGTGCAGAAGCTTTTTAATTTAATCAAGTCCCATTTATTTATTTTGGTTGTTTCTGTGATTGCCTTTGGGGTCATCTTCATAAATTCCTTGCCTAGGCCAATGTCTAGAAGAGTATTTCCTACATCTTCCTCTAGAATTCTAATAGTTTCACTCCTTAGGTTTAAATCTATTACCCAGCGTGAGTTGCTTTTTGTGAGAGGTGAAAGGTGTGGATCCTGGTTCAGTCTTCTACGTGGGGCTATCCAGTTTTCCCAGTACCATTTATTGAATAAAGATTCTTTTCCTCAGTGTATGTTTTTGTCTGGTTTGTCAAAGATTAGATAGCTATATGAGGATGGTTTTATATCTGGGTTCTCAGTTCTGTTCCACTGGTCAATGGCTCTGTTTTTGTGCCAGTACCAAGCTGATTTGATTATTA